>NW_008751709.1:2044781-2049765 GCF_000715545.1 Opisthorchis viverrini
AGGTTTCTGATCCATATAGTAATATGGAGCGCACCGCAGCATTGTAAACTCGACCCTTGACAGAGAAGCTGATGTCACGCCTACGCCACAGGTGACGTAGGTTCGCAAAAGCTGCTCTGGCCTTCCCAATCTGGATGGAAATGTCCTCTTTCGTGAAACCACCGGGACCGATACAGCTGCCCAGGTAAACAAATTTATCTACTACCTCAATCGGTTCATTCGCAAGCACGAGGCTAGGGTTCGAGCCCACCCAGACTTGCAGTAGCATTTTACACTTTGCAGATGTGAAGCGTATGCCGAACCACGAGGCATAATTATTTAGATTAGAGAAATGAGTGCTATCCAACAACACAATGCAGCGCACCATGATGGGCGATAAATTTCTATCTAGATCTGAAAAAGGAATATGGAGGTTTTGGAAAGTTAACCGTACCATGAAAAGGCAAAGAGAGAGAGAAACTTGTGAGCACACGATCAAAGTAGCGTGAATTGCTGCAAGTAGGGAGAACACTGTGAATCAGGTTTCCGCTGGAGTGACGCAGCATTGTCACAAGCATTCACAATCTCACAGTTTAAAGCTAGTCTTCGCATCAATCGGAGATGAGAAATTACCACTAACTGCAGTCCTGGTTAGTTTACTGTGATTACGATTACGGGAAGATGAGAATTGAACAGGTACTTATATCTGATTCCAAGCAACAATGTTAGCTGATAACCATTAGTATAGAAGCTCTTCAATTGGTTGCATGTAGATTGAATTGGTACCCGAATGTCGAGTGTTTCCCTTTACAAGATGTCACAATTTCTAGAAACATACAACGAGCTCCCTGTGGAAGACATATCATACCTACGTTTGGATAACGACAAACCAAACTCAGGGAAACGTGCCAATGCAGCCGGTCCTCAAATAAACGAACGAAACTGGCTTCCACCATCAATAATCGATTATTGTGTGAGGAAAGCATACGCCCCTTACGGCCACTTGCCTTGTATCGAGTACTCACAGGGAATTTACGGTCTTTCAAATGTATTTTTAGAGTACCTTTAGATTTTGCTTCACCATACATTCCTGGCTGGCGTACACCAGTGAAGCAGTACAGGGCACAAAGGTGGAATGTGGTGTTAACCGCCTCCAAATAGTAACATGCGGTGCAACAGCATGATGACATCATTGGGGTAATCCAGAAATAATTGCGCCGGTTTGAGGCTCAATGAGCTGCAACACCTGCGTCATCGAAGAGGTGGTGAAAAATCACGCGAAATACCGACATAGTCGTTCCGTCAAAATACCCCCCCCCCAATTAATTTTAACGCGAGTTGTACGATATGTTTCAAAAAGCGCGAATCGGAGGACGGTTTCCTCATCAAAGATAAAGTGTGCATCGTGAGAGTAGGAAATAACGGGAGTTTTAGTTGCCAGTGGAAACTAGGGTAGTTATTACTCCAAACGTCATCGGCGGCAGTAAAAGTCCAGACGCCTACAGCAAATCAACAGTCCACACAGACTGTGGGATGCGACATACTAGGTCAAAAATTACATCCACATGGAGGTCCGTTCTGATGGGCCTAGCTATCGGCACAATCTTTTTAGATTGATCTGTGTCAGTATCTACCACGGTTCTCAAAATGTGTGACTGATGGCTACTGTATCCAATGTCATCGACAGAGTACACAAGAAACGATTTTTCATTGGAATGCGCGGGAAAAATCCCTTATAATGACCGTCAAACCGAAGCGGTGGAACTCTTCGTTCGTAATCTGGAACCGTGTGTCCGTCCGGGCAAAAGGAGTGTTGGTACATTCTTTCTCATGTTTCTGTGAGGTAGCGCACAAGGACGCACAACAGGACAATCCGTTAGATAATAAAATTGAACCTACTGCCGAAAATTCGAGAACTGCTGTGCGCTGACAATTGGCTGACATCACACGACCAACCCCAGCGAACCGGTTAAGGTAGTTCAAACAGCGCAACCAGACTAGTCTAAATTAGCAAAGCACATACCTACTCATAAGTAGCGTGAGAACTTTAAACCTCTGTCAGGACGAAGGTAAAGTCACTGGCTGACAATGTGACTAGAAACTAACGTTGGGAGCTACTGCATGCATTTCTACGGACCTGAGTTGCGACAGCATCCAAACAACACCAACCGCCTTTGGATAAGAGTACTCGAAGTTTGAAGTAGCCTAGAAATCCATAGACAAGAGCTCCTACACAACGCATGCAGAGTGCATACTCCACGAAGAGGCACGATTGTCTTGAAAAGTCTCCCTCTTGGGAGACAAGCTTTGAGTCGTAAGTACTCGGTTACAACAAGTAGACCAAAAATTACATTGATAGAAGAAAAACTGCATAAGTGAACGTTGTGCAACAATAACACAAGCGTGTCCAAAGCATTCATTATTTTACCGTGTTTGGTAATACTTGTATTTGACGCTTGGTAAAAGACAGAAGAATTAGGCGACAAACAAGAGAAACGCAAGTGTGCATTTTTGATTCATTCGTCTTCATGACTAAGGTAACCTCTTATTTGTGTTTCGTAGACAATTTCATCGGGTTGGATGACGCTCCAGTCCAGTCGTCGCACTCTGATAAGTTCCCTCGTACATTCTGCTTGAGTAAGCCTGGTGGTTAGCAATGTTGTGGAATGTAGGTAGCTCGGGTGCGCTGTTTGGTTGTTGGTCTGTTCGCCGAGCTTGGCAGTTGGATTGCAAGCGTTTCATCACCAATCGAGGTGACATCGTCACTAAACCCTGCACTGACGATATCACCTCGATTGGTGATGAAACGTTTGCAATCCAACTGCCAAGCTCGGCGAACGGACCAACAACTAAGCCTGGTGGTGCCGTGCCATGGGCGAAATTCCCAGCACTATGCAAAGAGGTGGCAATCTCGTCCCAGTATGAGTCTACATCTGATGGTGGGGCATTTGGAAGAGAATCTAGATGATTCTGGTAAATTCGTCTAACATCCGGATCTACCAGAACCCATCCTATGTGCCCAAAAGTGAATCAGAATGTAGTTATCATTCAGTTAATACCTTTCTATTTGATATTGTTCCGACTGAACTTTGGTGTGCCTGCTTTGAAGGATGGAAATGGATACATGGCACTCATCAATTTTTTTTACCATGTGCATGCACAGAATCACGTTATCCATTTGGATAAGAGGTTTGACATTCCATTGAATAAAACCAAGTGTGAAAGCCCCAGAAACGGTCAATCTCTCAATGAATAAATCTACCCCGGATGTCCCCGCTTAAGGAGAGCTATGACGACTATTTGTATCCAACAAATGTCGCATTGCCACCTCCAGAAAATATCTTCAGAGAATTCCAAAATGCTCCATAGTGAGTGTAACTCGTCATACAGTGAGCGATATGAGATTTATCATGCAGGCTCCGCTCGAACATAATGGAATCTTGTTTGCACTATTTTGAACAAAGTTCTCGATGGTGAGATGAAATTTTCAATTTTGCCTAGAGCATCAGATGTTCCCCAATTCTGCGCGTTCTGGTTGCGCGTGGCACTGAAGTAAGAAAGGCGTCAGCATCCGTCTCTAGATCACCACTAAATAGTTTTTCACCCAATAGTGTGCTACTAAGATGTATTCTTATACGGTAACGAAAACAAGCACCATGGTTGAGAACTCAATAGTCACCCAGTTACCTTGCATTGCTCCGTTCTATTCTAAAACGCTATTTCCATCACACTAGAACACACCTATGAACTGGTTCAACGAATGGTGTTACGTGAGCTCCTAAGGCTAGTGTCGGCACGTCCGGTCAAGTCTACGTTATAGAACAGCGTCCGTCGTGGTAACAAAATGAACGCCACAGTGATAGTAACTTAATGAACCTGGGCCAATCGTAAACAGAAACTGCATCGAAATATCCTTCGAGACTGAATCGGTCATTTGAGAAAACATAGAGAGTCACCCTTTCGGTTCCGGGAAGTCTACTTCTTCGGGCGGCAAACGGAAGCAATGGAAAAAATCATGTCTGCTGGATTTTCTTCTCTCGAACAGCGTACTACACCGGTTACTCGGGCACGAGAAGTACTAGCACCTGTCCAAGGTAGATTACACGGCAACTAAACTTTAACAAAACACCTAGCAACACAATTCCCTCAGGTGCAAACAAATTTTAGCCCTCGGAGTTTACAGTTCGACATGTGTAGCATACCAAACGCCAGATTACGGGAAAGTGCTACCATTCGGAGATGAACACCAGCAAGGTAGGCTGATAGATTACTCAAACAAGCAAACCAATAGCTTTTTGTACCAATACCCACTGACCTAAGGAGCTATGATAACAGCTGACCAAATCAAATTATCGTGAGGAGTGAAGAGGGTATATAATTAAAACTGCATGGGACTGACTGCCATCATCATCATCGACAGCAGGACATCACAGTTCAACACCGATGCTTCACTGCCGTACAACCATGGTTTATTTGAAAGCCTTATTGTAAAGAAAAGAGTAAAGGTGAACGGGGGGACTTAGTGCTAGCTTAACACAGTTATTCCGAGGTGCCTACACCTCCAGACATTCACTCAGGCAATCTGGACAGAAACTGACAACAACAACGCCACTGACATCGGTTGGCAGCCATATCTTGTAGTGTCTCCAACCAGGCACAGTGAGGGTCACGTGGTCCCCATCCTGGAAGGCGAGTAGCACCGACAGCACCCAAGCGTTTCGTGATCTCCTTCATACTCCTCTGCCAAGTCAAGGGTTGGCCACCTCTCTGTTTACGCCACTCCGAATTGGGCATGGAAAACAGTACTCTCTTCGGCAAACGATGGTTCGGCATATGTAACACATGTCCCAACAAACGCAGCTTCTGGTGCTGGACACAGTCTTCAATGGAAGTACCCGTTACACAACCGAAAACACGCTTTCTAACTGCCTCGTTACGGATTCGCCGACACCAACCCACACGAGCTATGGTTCTGAGACAACGATTGTCGAACACCTGAAGACGT
>NW_008751709.1:2050963-2066206 GCF_000715545.1 Opisthorchis viverrini
ATTCGAGATGGTCGTTCCATTCTGATGCTTGGTGCTTTCACTCACAGGTGGTTTCCGGGGACCGGTCGCACGGATCAACTGAAATAATCTCCGGGCATTTCCGGCTTTCTGGCCCTCTTCCATTTCTTTGGAAGAGGTCGGAACGCAAGCTCACTTTCACTTGCCGTCTGACTGCTCTTCACACCGGGTTATGTTCGGGACCGACTGGGATATTTCTTCGAGATTTAAGTAGTGTCACCGTTCGGTCTGATATCCAGTGCTTGAGTGCGCCTGGTTGGGTCGTGCCACAGGCAAAATTCCCAGCACTATGCAAAGAGGTGGCAATCTCGTCCCAGTATGAGTTCAAATCTGATGGTGGAGCACCTGGAGGAGATTCTAAAGGACGATTCTTGTAAGTTCGTCTGACACCTGGGTCTGCCAGTCTTTCAGTTGCCATGCGATTTGTCCGCACCTTACGCGGCCCCGGGAAACGTAGGGCGAAGCGACTCCGGACGAGCGCGTGGTCAGAGTCCACAAATGTGTTCCAAAACGACTGTGCAAATTTTAGATCCTTTGTATGTTTGGGAAGACTGGATTTCGTGAAATGACCGTACTCGTCGGTTCCAAGTTACCGTATCACGCATCATCTTTGCCGGTAAACTCGCTCTGAAAAGGATCTTCTCAGCGACTACCATGAATCGAATGTGAGACCAGATGCCGGTTCGCAGAGAAATTCGGTAACAGTTGCTGCGATAGAATTGTCAAAGGATAATGAAGTGCCACTTTGAGATGGAACTCGAGTACGAGACCGAATAAGTCTCAATTGCGATTGTTCGAACTGCGCTTGAAGGATTGCTTTCAAACCTTCAGCTGAAATTAACCTGTTTGTGTTCACGTTGGGTTTCCGTCACCAGTGTTGTATCCTCTTTGATAATGCATCAGTCAGACTCGTCAGTTCATCGCAATGGAGAAGACAAACAACTTCGAGGAATTTATACCGCAAACAAGTGGATCGTTCCGCGATATGAAATTCAACTGAACTAGAATATAAAAAAGAAAACAGTCCAACAGGATGTCAGTGAGGGGCTGAAATGCAGAAACAAGGTTTCAGTAAACAAGACAAATTGTTAGAAAAGTGGATTTGTTCGTTTTAAGGTAGTCCTAAAACTATACTGGCTGGAACTCAGTTCCTACAGGTTCAACCTATGTTTAGAAATGGTTGTCCAGCTCATATGACCCGAATCAATGAACACTGGATATCTTCGAGATCAGCAGATCTGGTTGCTGTCAGAAAGCCATACCGGTAACTAGCGACTATGATGGCGCACGCGGATGTCTAAAAACCGGATAATCAGGAGCTAGAAGAATGACAGAGAACGTCCGTGGATTTCAAAGGCCCAGAAAGTTGAGAGGGCGTTCGCTGGTATCAGTCTAGTATCCGTCGCATCTAAGGTGTTCTCTGGCATTTTGCGCAGGTTGATGGTTTATCGGGAGAGATAAATTCGTGAGAACCAAGCTGGGTTCTGCCCTGGTCGAGGATGCATCACCCATAGCTTTACCTTGATACAAATTCTTGAACAGCGTCACTCCTTCAGACGTCCCACGTTGGTCGTTCTTTGGATTTGGAAGCTTCCTTTGATTCCGTCGATCATCAGGATCTTTGGCAGTGTCTAGTGGTGAAAGCCATCCCTTCCAAATTTCTCTCCCTTATGAGGGCATTGTATACGAACTCCTGTGGGCACGTACGAGTATACGGGAAGCTCTAACCTGAGTTCCCCACGTCCAGTGGTGTAAAACAAGGCTATCCTCTCGCCCTTCCTCTTCAACTTTGTTATTGATATGCTGCTTGAAATTTCTCTACCTGCCTCTGAAACCTTGTGAGTCGAAATGCTCGCGGGACGTTCCCTCATAGACATTGAGTATGCAGACCGTATTGTTCTCCTTGGTTCAGATCCTTCCCAAATGCAAACGATGTTAAATAACCTAACTAATTCTCCCCCATGGGTTGGCTTGTGCTTCACACCTACAAAGTGCTACGACGAGACTGGGTGAGATCAAACCCACACCTCATGCTTGTAGGTGAGCCAATCGATGTGGTGGCTTAATTTGTTTACCTAGACAGCTGTTTAATTTCCGGTGGACTGACTGGAGATGAGATTATTTGTCGAATCGGAAAGGCCAGGGAGCTTTTGCCAACCTCCGATACCAATGGGGCCGACGTGACGTGAGCTTGTCCGTCAAGGCAGAGTTTACACTGCGGTAGTGCGATCCATACTGCTTTATGGATTAGAGGTGTGGCCCCTATGTGCAGAGAACATACGAAAGATGTCAGTGTTTGGCCATCGGTGTCTCCGCAGCGTTGGTCAGGTCTGGTGGGAACATCGGATTAGTAATTCTGAGGTATGCCAGATGGTCTTAGGAAGAAGGAATTCTCAAGTGATAGATGAATTACTCACGCTTCACAGGTTGCGTTGGTTGGGACGTGTACTCCACATATCAGAAGACCGTCTGCCTCGCAGCATGACCGGGAGGTGGACAGTGTATGACCTAGCAATGAAGTACGAAAACACTGACCGGTAAACTTAGTCGGGTGGGCAACTGCCGCCTCCGTGAATGGGGTCCCCGGGACTCAAATCACCAGTGGTCAATGACATAGGTATCAAAACTATCGCATCAGAGCTATCGCCTTCAATGCGTAGCTACCCGACTTCCGAACAAACTGAACATGCCTTTGCCTCCAATGCTTGGTTGTATGTTGAACTCGGCCAGATAGATTGAGGAGGATTGAGTTGGAGATTCCTGAAGATGTCGGCACCATGTGACGAGCAGATGCTGCACGCAAAACCGATGCATGACGAACGGAGACGAACGGAACTGACTCTTGAACAGGACTATATATTCAACATCATTCCCTGTTAGAGAAAGGAGTGCCTAGACTAGCCAGGACTGAATTTCCCACAGCGGAGAAATACCTTATAAGGGTGTTAACTACAAGGCCGTCATAATATGGTGCTTTTTGACTCCTTCAGACGCGTACTTCATCGGCCGATGAAAAACACAAGCATGAAAAATTTCGCACAAATTTGGCTGTGGCGTGGTGACAGCTAAGGAGGTCTGTTGTTCACAACCCACGAAGGGAGATAAGCAATGTGGACAAAGCTACTGTAAGGCCGATTGGGAATAATAACCTCACGGAAAAACATTAGTATCATACATCCACTGTAAAGCAGCACAAAATATGGGTTAAATCGAGCAAACTTACGCAAGTGTCACATCCCTCTCTGGGTGTTCCGCGATGATTTTGGCAAGACCGTCGTACTCTGTAAAGAAAAACCATATCACTTGATGAACAAAACTAACCGCGTCGATTTTTCCGAATGATTTTCGCAAGACGCAGTTCCTCTCGACATTCTTCAATACGAAGTTTTGCTTTTTCAATCTCATATTCTGGGAACATCATCAAAATACTGTTACACACATACCGATTTCCTTGTACAACTCGGAATAATGCTCTTGTTGTTTCTTGTTCATCGAAAGGACTAATGTCGCTTGTTCCATCGCATTCTCACACTGGTTTATGCTACCCAATAGAGCCTGAAATGTTTCAAAACTTCGTGGGACAAAATACAACACATCTCTCAAATTCTGTGTACCCATTATCACTGGTATCACCCGAGGCCACCCAACGTAGGTAATTTTTAAGCAAAAGTGTTAAACGTCTGTCATCATTTCCACTTTCACCTTCAATGAGGAGTTTTCGTTTAATTATTTCGTCTAAAATGATAGGCGTATGTATGTGGAAAACAGTTACCATCCGAAACCTGTCCCATTGGGCGTGGCAAAGCGAAGAACGCGTGACGTTCCTCTTGTCCTGCAGGAACTGTGTGGAGGCCGAAGAAATTCCAATCACGCGAGAGTCGCCTGAATCCCTAGAGAATGATGAATAAGAAGGAAAAATGCAGGTATTGGTCGACGGAAAACAAAACATTTTGGCCGTCTAATTGGCAGGCCTAACACCACGAGGACTATTTATCTTCTGGACACAACAACAATTAATGAATGGTGAATGTATGGATATGGTAAATGATTATTTAACAGGCCGCCTGCTCGGGTTTTACGAAGACTCCTAGACCGAGGAACATGAGATTATCTTGTGCGAAAAGAAACAATCAAAACATACTTTAAATCTATTCATTTTATTTACAACCCCACAATCTCGTACACTTCTGTTATTCACGACCTGTTCAAAACGCCAAAGGCTATAAATGATCAACAAGCTTTTGTGGTGGCCCGACAGATAGCTGTCGGCGGAGTGCGAGAGATGGCTCAGTGGTCAGTGTAAATTTACGAACCGGAAGGTCCGTGGTTCGAACCGACTTTAGCATCACTTCTTCTGTCTAAGCTTGGGAAACCTTGCTTGAGGCGTCTTGGAGACTACAAGACAGTTATCGATCATCAGCTAGGCACCGAAGGGTGTTACAGCTGAACGGACGATGCATAAAATGGGTACTGTTTATGTACTTGTTTATGTACTGTTTATGTACTTTGGTTGATCCTGGTGAGACATGAGCAACCTTGCTTGAGGCGTCTTGGAGACTACATAGCATCACTTCTTCTGTCTAAGCTTGGGAAACCTTGCTTGAGGCGTCTTGGAGACTACAAGACAGTTATCGATCATCCTCTTCATCAAGTGGTGCAACAGAAACGATCTAATAGACCTGGCGTCAATTCTAATCAGGGGTCACGGTAACTTACCGTTAATTGTGGCAGAGATGCTTATCGTACTGAAGGACGGGACAGATTGTCACTCATAAGTGGTCGTCAACAGCGTCGGGTCAGACAGCAGCAGTTTCTGGTCCTATAAACAACATTACAAAGCTTGGTTAACTGTTCTGTTGAGTTGAGCATTAGGCACTGAGTGACCGACGTAAATAAGTGATCTTGAATGTTGTATACTCTGTATCAGGTAGTCTAGCATAATTACTGCTATGACTGTGATTCGCAAAAAGAGGCGCACGAACATCGTGCGAAAACCTTCGTGATATCATCCTCGCAACCAATACATCTTATATGCTCTGGCACTGCCTTGATTGAGTTTATCGACTATCGAGAGACAGGATAATCAAGCTGGGTTCCGCTCTGGATGAGGAGGTATTAATTGAGGCAGACTCTTAAAAGACACTTCTCTCAGACATTCATAGATACCTGTTTTTCTCCACCTGAAGGTTAATTTTCACCCCGTCGACCGTCAAAAACTACGGCGGTGTCTGGCAATCAAATTTGTTTCCATGATCTTTTAATTCGTTGTAAAAGTACTGTACACCAGATACTATGGGTACATACAGATGTTCAGTAAGCCTCCACCTGGGTTGGCCAGGTCGTGGCCTAAGGCAAGGCTGTTTAACCTAACTACTATTCACTTTTGATACTGAAGTGTAGCTTTTGTCTTTGGAACCCTGTAGATCGAAATTCCCCCACAGCGTCCGCTAACAGTTACTGACTACGCCGACGACTTTGTTCTCTTTGATTCATGTTTTTTCTAAAGATGCAGTTCGTTCTAAATAGCATAAACGATTCTGCCACACGGTTTAGTACGTGTCACATCTATAAAATGCCGCAAGGCCAATCGATTGGTTAGGTAAGCTTACTCAATTGGATAGTTGTATGAACACCGGCGGAATGGCTTGGGACGAAATCAGTTCTCAAACCGTGGAGGTCAGACAGCTCCTGTCAACTTTAACACTAAAGGCTGAAGTACTGTTGTTGATTAATGAATCAGAAACATGGCTGCCGTGCGCAGAGTATGCGCGAAATCCCTCGGGTTTTCCATCGGCGTCTCCAAAGCACTGATTGTAAAATCCGATAAACAACGCCGAGGTATGTCGGATGGACGTTGGAATAAACCCTCCAGAGATGAATGAGATAATCACGCCTTGCAGGTTACACTAATTAATTCGCACAGCCGACGACTATCTACCTTGCAGGGCTATGATATACGTGCGTAGCTGGTAACGAATACGAACGGTTGAAACAACAAGTTAGACTTACCTGAGTGAGTTGGATGGAGGATGTATTCTGAGACAGAACACCGTATACAGAAGAAATCGGTGTTCAAACCACTTGTTGATGCAAGGTCTGCCGGGACAAGCTATAACATGACAATGTGAAATAAACATGGTTACAGTTAACTGAGTTTTGTGGGATGCTCGTCTATTTCTGTATGGGGCCCACGTTGGCCCGCTCGCACGTATGGTCGAAAACCCTGCAGGAAATTGTACATAACTGATTCCAGTCGCGTGTATGTTGTCGTTTCCAAGCCAGACTGCCTAAGAAAAGTTCGCTTGTTCTTGTGCCCTGGGTTTGTGTCAGGTGAGGTTCGCAAAACCGCTGGACCAGTACCGTTAACAGCGCCTTGCTTCATGATACTCAGGAGTGTCTAGTTCCGTGTTGTAAAAGGGTGCACACACAGTTTTCTTCATCGTATTTCTTATGTACATGGGTTTTCCTCACTGTAGACCCCTTACCTCTTTTTCTTTTCAATCTAAACTAAGGCTTTCTTCCTTTATTGTTCCAAGACATTAAGTACCAGTATGCATTACTGATGTACTAGTCTGCCACTCTAGCGATTCTTATTAGTTACCGAGCACCCATTTACACACAATCTCGTTACGTACTCGCTGGAGACGCCATAGGTAACGCAAAGTGGCGAATGCTGCTTCCACCTTCATTACAGTTGACTAACAAACAAAACCTCGTTATTTTGAGGTCTGACAGAATCATAAGGTAATGGAGAATCTAAAAGTAAATTTTTGCAACGTACAAAACGCATGCTGAAAAATCGGATATTGCGTTCAAAGTGCTTAGTACGGAAAATAGTCGCCAAGCAACAAGATGTACTCTGCATAAGCCGAGTCTATTAGTCTCTAAGTGTGATTCTGGTAGCTGGATTCATGGTCATCACATCATCATCATCATCATAACGGACAGCTAGACATCAGTGTTCAAAACTGATGCTTTGCTGCCATACAACAATGATTTATTTGAAGGTTTATTATGAAGAAAAGAATAAAGGTGGATGGGGAAGGGACTTACTGCTTCCTTAGTACAACCATTCCGAGGTGCCTACATCTTCAGACACTCACTCAGGCAATCTGGATAGAAACTGACACTGATATCGTTTAGCAGTCATATCTTGCGGTGTCCCCAACCAAGTGCAGTGGGGTTCTCGTGGTCCCCATCCTGGAGGACAAGTAGCAACGACGGCACTCAAACTCTTCGTAACCTGTTTCACATGAGACACACCCCAAACCGACTGGAGATAGGGGAATAATTGAGAAAGTGTTCAGAAACTTCAAAGGCATAACTGACGACTAAGTACATTTGGGAAAGCCAATCTATCCACAGGGTAGAAGGCTCGCTCAAGTCTAGAACGAGTGCGATTGGTCGACTATATGTGGCACCGCTCAGGCGATTGAGACAGTGTAAAGATAGGGCCACTGTATTCTGTGCCAGGTGAAAATCTTGTTGATGCTCTCAAACTTGTGTCTCACGTGCCGAAGCTGGAACCACCGCATTTTGATGCACGGTTAGTGAGCTGAAAAACTCACTGACTGACAAAGGGCCAACCAATTTGGTTGTTGATGAAAATATTCCGTCCGGCGATCTGGACGCTGTATAAGGTTTCCGATATAATCATCTCTTAATTCAAAGAAAGCTTCGCAGCATTTCCAGCAGTACTTGACTCCTCGAGTCCTTGAACTTTCCGGTTTCACCACATCTGTCTTTACAAGCTGCGTTAGAACTATCATCCAATTGATTGTCTAAACTGCGCAACGAAACCGAAGGGATGAATCGCCTTGCATCGATGAGTGGTGGCTACCGCTCTTGGATACAGAGGCTTTCATATTCGTGATAAGAATAACAGGCAAAGTTACTGGTGCCAGATACAGCCGTGGTTATCTCATCCCAGTTATGGTGAATGCCATTCGAGGAGGCCGCCCGTAATGTGCCGAATAGTAAGCCTTGGTATTTTTCTGTAACTTGTGGCCAACAAACCTTTCCTGCTAATACCTGAAGAGATCATTTCTGGGGTTTACCGGAAATGCTTGGTGAAAATCTGCACCGGACGAGGGCGTGTTCTGAATAAAAGCGATCGGCAGTCAAGGACTGAATCATGCTTTTGGTAGCTGGTGGCAAAGCTTTCATTTGGCTCCTAGGATACTCGGCGGTACGGGAAGGAGGAACAACGGTGCCCGTTGCTTCTAAATCCAGCAATAATGACAAACTGGTGTTCGAATTTAGAGAGACGCTAGCATTTATCAGTGCGTCTTGTGTAAGGCTAAGCAAACCAACAAGGCCTGAGCTGAGTCGTCCTATCTGTGCACGGAAATCTCCCGCTATTATAACAACATCCAACGTCCCATACAAATTGAACCTGCACGATAAATACCTCGTTTTCGACTGCATAGTTATACTGAGTCGCTGAATGGCGCTCATCACATGCTTGTAGAAACCGTGTAAGTCGCCGGGGAACTGTACTTAAAAATCGTTACACCTTAGGCAGAGACGGTGGGGCTGGAACGAACACTCAAAAACGCTGTTGCAGTGCATATAAACCAAATAAGGTTCTACTTGTTATTAAAATCCTACGGAGCCTTTCATGAACTCCTCACAGGTCGCAAAAATTAAAAATCGAAAAGTTGTGGTAATAGTGATATTCGATGTTCTGAACTATTTCCTTGTCGGTACGGAATACAAGCGCGGAGACGCGGTTCCAGCTTGTGGTCGGTCGTCTTGATACTCGGTATACGTGAGGCAAAGCGTCTGTCCGGTACAGTTGTGCCCTCTCGTAACTCCACCGGTAAGAACAGCCGCAAAAATTCCGGATATGGATGTTGCTTAACCGCTTTGAACATAAACCCACAGATACGCTCGGCAACATTCATCTTTGAGTGAGGAGTCGTAGAGCATGGGTGTAATATTACGATATCATCTTTGTCCTACGATGGGTGGGCCTCTCACCCATGGTTTCAGTCTGATGATCAGATACTGATTGCAATCTAGCCCATATTTTCACCGCTGGGCACGGGCATCGTGCCGACTGCCCTCACCCCATGTGGCCAAAGGCCAGACGCTCCAAACAATCAAGTCGACTGAACGGATGTGTCGCGAGGTGGTCCCTAGCGGACGATACCCAACGCTGATTGGTCATAGTATTGACCAATCAGGGTTGGGTACTTCTGGCGTATGGATTATCCGCCAAGAACATCCAGTGGCACTCACGAAAGGGTGTCTCATGCTCCGTGCCTCCTGATTTACCACAGTGTGCAGAACAGAAAGCCAAATTCCGAAATAGGGCCTGCAACACAGTTCTTATGATTGATCACATTCTGAAGCGGTCCATCCCAAATCGCCTTACTGCTGCGGTGTTCTGTACTTTCATTTTACTCCCATCATAACATTACGTATTTTGTCAATAGCATAATCATTTTTTGTTTGAATACGAAGGACAAAAAACGCGCACTCGTACAAAGTCCCGCAATCCAAACGTGTTAACCTGCTTCAACTTCCTCTCTTCTGGTTTCCCTCACGCTTACAGCGGACATTCGCGAGTCTCATGTGCTAACTCTAATATCAAAACATCTCAGACCATCTTCGGAATCTACTACATGTGAAAACTGTTCAGAAGAAGACCCCTGGAACGCCATAATTGGATTATTGTGTATTGGCTGACCTGGGCCAATGAGAACAATTATTAGTGAGTCTGTTCCATCTGACCCCAAGAGGTCCATCCAAGGACCCTGAGGGAAACGTCGTCCACACTGGCAAATCATTCACAACTGGTGTTTCGTCAGTCGCTTGACGAAGGCCGCCTTCCCTCTGCTTGGAAGGAAGCGATTGTCACGCCAATCTACAAAACTGGTGACTGACTATTGCCTGGCAGCTATAGGCCTATAAGCCTCACTAGCGTGCCGTGCAAGGTGATGGAACGCATTCTGAAGCGAGCCATCCTAGATCACCTTACTTCCAGCAATCTGATATCTCCAGCTCAACACGGATTTCTCCCAAACCGTTCTTGCGTGACAAACATGCTCGTGTTTATGGACAGCTTAACCCAAACCAAGGACGAAGGACTCATATCGGATGCCATATTTTTCGACTTCTTAAAAGCATTTGATAGGGTCCCACACGTCCCGCTGCTCCACAAACTCGAGTCCTGCGGGATCCAAGGGAAAATCCTTAAGCGGACCTGGGCGCTCCTGTCAGACAGATCATTCCGAGTGAGAATAGCCTCGACCTACTCTTCTCCAGCGCCGGTCTCCACCGGAGTTCCCCAAAACTCCGTATTGAGATCATTGCTGCTTTTAATATGCGTCAACGACCCATATGTTCTTGCCGCCTAAATGGATGTAGACGCTGCAAAGCAGTGGTCGTTGGACTGGTACCTTCCTCTGAATGACGAAAAGTGCTTCCATATGTCATTTGGAGGAGACTCAGCGAATGCCTTTGTTATGCATGGTTAGAAAGGATCAGAAAACATCATGAGGATGGATGCCAAAAAGGATTTGGGCATCTGGGTCTCTTCAGACTTATCCTTCTCGCTGAACCATGAGAAATCGGCTCAAAAGGCATTCGCTATTCTACGGACGACCCGACCCACCTTCTCCCGCATTACTCGCATGGACTTCCAAATACTCTGTGGGGCCTACGTCAGACCGCTCCTGGAGTACGCCAACCAAGTTTTCTACTCAGGACGCACGAAAGACGTCACCCTCATTGGGCGCCCCCAGCAAGCCGCCACCAGAACTTCTGCCGGCCTCAAATCCGTGGGCTACGAAACGCGCCTCGTGATGCTTGATCTCTTTCCCCTGGAGTACCGTCGCCTCCGAGGGGACCTCATTCGTACTCATGCCCTGTTTGAACAAAGCTTGGAAAACAGGTTTTTCACCGTTGACCCAGCAGACACACGGTGACATAGTAAGAAGATTCTAAAGCTCAGGGCGCACGCATTCATTAGACAAAATCACTTCGGGTAGTAGCCGCGTGGAATGGCCTTCTTCCGACGATTGTCCACGCTCCTTCTGGAACTCAGTTTAAAGCACCACTAGACATTTATTTATGCAAACCCTCGCACTGGCAAGCATACTGCTCCGCGCTGAGAACGTCAAGAGCAGTGCTAAACCCTTTTTTCACTTGTGTCTTTCAAGCGAACGACAGCGCCTGACCGACAAGAACAAAACCGACCCGGGAAACCTGGGCAAAAGCCTCAATCCCGTGTATCAGTCCGTGAATCCGTGAGTGTGGCCAGACTACTACACTATCAACATTCTTATATTCTCACTTCAACACTGATTGCTCCAAAACGTTTCTCGCCTTACGAACACGCTTGTATTTATGGACATATCATGCTAGACTACGAACGAGTGACTCGTAACTGGTGCCCTATATTTGGGCTTCTCAGAAGGAAACCTCATTAGTTGAAGCCCAGTTAACCAATCTGCACATCACTGATTTAAATTGTTATAACTGAATGTTCCCCAGGGTATTTCCAAGTCAGCTGTATTTTGCTGCTGCGTCTGTCTGAAAGCAGATTAAGGTTGTGCTAGCTTCCGTTTAATCATCCAGCCGAATTGTATTACTGACCGAAGTGACACGGCGTCCGCATCAGGATTGATCGTGACTGTTTATCTGTTTGGTTCTTTGCCTTGAGGACAGAAAAACCAAGCATGAATGGTGGTTGCAATGACGTGTGGCGCGAATTACGCAGGTGCGTTCCTAACGTGCATAAAGCCAGGATTTACATAAGTCTGATTAACAGGAAAGGCAGGCGAGGAACTGGGACAGAAATGGGTTGCGGTGGTATTTGTTAGCAGTCGCACGGTTTCAGTTGCCGGTGCCCCGGTATGTGATGAATAAGGCAACCATTTTAGAGGCATGAAGGCACACTCACTCATAAGGCACATGGCTGCACTTTTAGACTTTACCCATGCAAACTCGATGACGTTGACATTTTTTATTGTTCCGTTCATTTGTTCGTTTTAGTTTTTCGCCCCGCTTGTGCTTTCTGGGACTCCAACCAACGGCCCGACGCCTTAAGGCAACGGATCCCCAGCAAAACCCTTGAATGTCCGGACCCGTGAAAGAATATCGACCCAACAAGTCCCTTTCCTGGGTTCTCATTCTCTGCAATTTGCAGCTTCCTTATCATATGCCAGGAAGTTGCCTTAGGCTCATGTCTTCCGTCGTTTGGTTTTCGTACGCCATTTTCAAATGCTGACTGCTTCAGCCCGATATGTATTTAAAAGGTAGACCAAGCTCCAATAACTGTGTTTTGATGCCATCGATGATCACCACATTTAGGTGGTGTCGATTTAGTAATGACCACTTTTGCGTCGGTTGATGCTCGCTATCCTTGTCATTGTCCCATCTCCGAGTTATCCTGAGTATCCACAGATCCCATCAGTCATGCTCCAGTTTCCGGTGTAGCATAATTCTCATGGCTGACGGCATGTCAATCACCAGGCGGAGATAAAAATTAATGTCGTCACTGTTATGATGGATCAGGTGGCAGGCGACTGGAAGGACCTTTACAAAGCTGATGTTTCCCGTTTCTCCTAGCTTACAATTTCAATGGTTACCTGTATTGTACCTCTGCACATATTTAGGGCTTTATTTGACGTCCGTTCTTACTTTGTAGAGTCAATTTCCTTCTTACCGAGCTATTACATTTGAGGTGAAATCCAGCCTTGGACCAACTATGCCGCCGTTCGCCGTAACTACAGCATACTTCAGATCTCTTGAGATATTCGCCATGTTGAATCTGGATTGCAAAGATCGCCTGTTCTGGACGACTCCCACTTTTCTAGCGGAGTCCTCGTGCTGGTATCAGATCTCTTAGTACTTAAAGTCGCATTGATTACACTTCCTTGTAAGAAAGAAATTTCATAAATTGTTAATCTCCACTGTGCCGGGGTGCAGTGTGTCAAAGTCTCTCGTCTGAAATTCCTGTGGTATTGTACCACCTGAACAACGTTTTCGCAAGGCTTAAAATCACGCTGAAATATGGTCACTTCATTATTGTTCTATCTTATTTGTGGACGGGGAGTCCTTAGCAAACAGAGATAGCTGTCTGCCAAATCATCCCAACTAACTCCCTATGACATTGCTATGTTTTGATCGTAGGCTGCAAATTACAACTGGACACAAAAAACTACCCACACGGTTAGTAACTTGAATTTTCACGTTAGAGTCTGACACAATCACCATCATTATTATATTTTTTACCTTTTTCTTCACCCATTTGGAACACTGAAGGCTGGAAGTAATCCTTGGGAGCACAACAAAAATTTTGCCACAAACGCCGATAATATGTCGAGGAAATTAAACTTTCACATCAGAGCTTGGTCCAATAGAAATCCTAACTACCCCACCTCTCTGCATAATAATGCTGGTTTGCTGTAGACCTCCTGTACTTTATTATCCTATATTAGCAAAAACCACCCCTAATAGACTGGTAGTTATCCCATTCTCACGTCTAACGAAGCTTCGACCTTCGGCAATGCATGGTTTAAACGCCCTGTTTGGCTGTTATCCATTCTACCTGGCCTGTGATCTGCACCCACAGGGATCCCCGATCGCACAAAACAAACCTGCCGTCTTTCATCAGCTATATTCTACCCCAGCGGATTTCCTTGGTCAACCCTTACCAAATCCCGCTGTTTAGAGCGTGGCTCATCCCAGACCAATGAACTTAAAATTGACGTCTGGCCAAAAACAGAGGTATGTCAGGCTAATGATGGCACGGCACTGCCATAGCCAGTAAGATGCAGCACCGGAAACTGTTCCGTTCACAATTTTGACCCTGCCTTACCGCACGTCCGTTCAGTCAACAGGAAAAATAAAAAACGAACTCTTCAGCCGGCCACAGCTACCACGAAGACCTTTCGTTGGGATTCAGCCACTTCGGTGAATCTCAGTCTGCGTTCTCCTAAAAGCTGATAATTTTCCGCACACATTGCACTCTGACATGTGTTGCCATCATCCCACTTTTCCGAGGATTTTTTTCTACGTCCGAATCCACCTTAATGGTGACACTAGTTTCACTCTACACTACGATTCTGAAGTTCTTGCTGCATTGGTCCGTATTGCTAATGCCTTCCCTCCATCACCCCTACCTACGGTTTTTGTGACCCTGGCCATATTCTCAACGGTCTTAGACCACGAGGTCTCAGTGGTGGTTTTAGGTTTCACTTGGCTGGATTAGGCCAACTCTGCCGCTTCCTTGCTCTGGTTCTTCACTTCCCTTGATTTTCAGTTTCCATGTCGTGACAGGTGGGATGCTCTTTGTTTCGCCCTCCCTTAACCTCTTCTGTCAGCCACCTTCAAACTCTAGCGTCTATGTCGGATAAAGGCCAGTGTTTGTGAAACTGTTCCTTTGTCGCAATCTTGCATGTCCATAAACGTTATCAGCCATGCTTTTATTCCGACTGCGACGTTATGATCATGGCTGAGGGTATGCCACCCACTGGTTGGGAATAAACATTATTATTATTATCGTTATTTAGCCTTGTCTAAAGTCAACAAAACACACGGTTATCGGGGAACCAACAGCTTACCGGGGTGGCCGACTAATTCGTCTGCTATGAACATGGCACGTAGGGTCAAATTTTCGGGTGTAGGTTGACGCGCAGTAAACCTAACAAGCTGTCAGTCAGCTACGGTGCCAATAACACCGATCGGATTTCAGTGAAGATTTTGATGCAGCGGTCCTCCTTGCTGTAAAATCATGTAAGCAGAAACGGAAGATCGCTTATATCAACAATGGCACTCAAAAGTGAGTGACCGGTTCACAAGTGATCCGTGAGAGCGCGTACAATGGGTTCAAACTTCATAAAACTTGTAGTGGTCTGGCTACTCAATAAGTTAGTTTATCAGGAGTGTGTGGCAAAGAAATATAAATGTTTACGCTAGGTTGGGTATACAAAAATAAAGAGATCAGACGGAACAGACTCGCTAAAAATTGTTCTCTTTAAAATAGTTCATCACTGGCCCAGATCAGCGAATAAACTATAATCCAATTATGTTGGTCCAGAGGTCTTTTTCTGAACAGTTCCCACATATAATAGATTCCGAAGATGTCTGATATATTTTTTTACCAGAGTTAGTGCATGAGACTCGCGAGTGACCGCCGCAAGTGCGAGCGAAATCAGAAGAGAGAGTCGAAGCCCGTGATCAGGCTTGTATTCTGTGAAATTGTACAAATGC
>NW_008751709.1:2074473-2094584 GCF_000715545.1 Opisthorchis viverrini
AAATACATTGTGCGTCTAGCCGCCGGCAGAAAATTGAAGGCACCGTTAATAAATTATACATTCCGCGTCCGGTGACCTTGGAAATTAGTCCGATTCAACAGCCTGTTGTTAGCTCAATGCCGGTTGAAAGCATCGTGAATAAAGGCGACATTCATATGAGTATACGGAACAGAGAATTCAATTTCTGGCTCGTCATGCAGATAAGGTGGTTTTTGGGTTCACAAAACCAGATTGAACGGAACGCACCGAGTGAACAGAAAACGAATGTTCCCCGGTTTAAACAAATCATGTGGACATAGGAAAGTGGGATGTTTCGGTGACTGTTAACCTAGAAAACGTGATTTCTTAACAGTAGCAATGAATTAGATGAATGAAGTAGATTTGTGAAACTGTGAAAACGAACAGAACATGATTTGAGCAATACGAACCCAAAAGGAGATTGCCAGTAGGTGCATCAAAATCAGAGCCGATAATAAATGGTATGCCACAAGATACTGCTTAAAACATCAATGTGCCTTCATGCTGGCCGCAGTCAGAGGGCAAACAATCTGTTGTTGGACTTTTCTCAAGTGGGTGGACCTGGTGGGTATCTACGTCAGCGATGAGAGCGGCCACCACAACGAGCTCTGGACCTAGCCGTCTGATGTCACCCTATTGCAACATGATTCTGATCAAGAAAGGGGATTTAAAACCGGAGTGCGTGAATTGTTATAATGTGCAAGGCATGGGAGTCTCATGACAATTATGTAGGTGGGAGATTCGCATAGACGGCTAAAACCTAAAAGGCTTATTGAGGGCAGCGTGAAAGTTTAAAATTGAGAAAGAGCGCTGAAAAAGTTATACCGACATTGGCGTGCACACTATGAAGCTCAAAAAGACGGAACACATATGTCACCATGGGAGTGTGCGAAACGCAACCGCGCTTTTATGGGCTATATATGTCAAACGGATCACTGGCAACAGCCTCGGGGTTGTGTTGTGTATCCAAAAATACGTCCATGATGCGCCAGCGACTCGAAAAAATCCACACAGATACAGCCAGAGGATGGACGCATTCTATTAAATTTCGTAACCGGGACAGCGAAATTTTCCGCATTGAATGACTAGAAGCATAGTTTCTCGAAAGTTGCTTTTGCCCATTTTCCATATCTTAGGTTCTATGCGAGTTAAAAGTCGTTGGAACAGACTGCAGTAATATCAAAACGGGACACTAAACTTGACCTAGTAGGACCATATACCTAACTTCTCGCCCTTAATGTCCCCGTACAGCAATGGAACGCGCATGCTTGCCTTATCAGCTTTTGGATACACTGAAAACCCAGAAAGCCAGAAAAATTGGATGTCTGCTGTCTTGCCACGCAAATGGCTGCACGGGGGAGTGTTTGCTACGTACGGCTACTCCGTAAAACTATGTGGTTGCTTGAAGTTTACAATGCTTATGAAGTGGATGTCTAGGCCCGCAGATGCATCAGAAGTTTTGGAAATAAACTGAACCAAACATGTGGAAGTCCGGCAGCCGTCTCCAGTGAAACATAGCGGCACCGGTGTATTAGTTTGAGTAAGCGATTTCTGGAATCCAGCTGTGCTATTCACAGACAGCATTAGGACCACATCAGGGAACATACAAAGGGAACAGGTGGGTTACGGTCACTGGTGACGCATACTGACGCAATAGGCAGACGTGCTTATCCGGTGTAATTCCAGTAAACAAATCGCACATGGATATCGGCGAATTAATCCCACCACTCTCAAGATTGGTAACTTTCGGGCTAGCACTTCTCTTCACCAGAGACTGAACAACCAAGGAACAACGAGGTCCGACAATTCACTCTTCCCAATCCTTATTCATCTATCTACTAATAAGCTCTCATCCAGTACACAACAATTCCATCCAAAGGCAACCCAACGGCCTCCACAATTGACTGGAAGTCCTGAACCGATACGTTGTTATTAGATTTAGAAAAGAGGACCGAATTCCACACAGGTTGCCTATGCTTCCTTCGTTGAAAAAGACCAGTACTGGTAGCTTGATAAGCTCACCATGGGAAGAGTCTACTCTCACGGTTGATGAATGAGAAGATAGAAGTGAGAGAAGAGATAGAAGTGAGGGAACAGACTTTATTATCACTAGATTTGTGCTTGCTTTTTTGTCAGAGAATGGGATGGGCGATAAAGGAGGAGATTCATCTGTAAGGTCAGGGTGGTCAAGACGGGGCAGAAAAGAGAGGTGCTTATTGCCAATGTACTCTGCAGTACAAAAAAGGTCTACTAAGGGAATTGAGGCCATGCCGATCAGTCGAATACG
The DNA here is from genome assembly GCF_000715545.1 of Opisthorchis viverrini. NCBI lineage: Eukaryota > Metazoa > Platyhelminthes > Trematoda > Opisthorchiida > Opisthorchiidae > Opisthorchis > Opisthorchis viverrini. The sequence continues at coordinate 2,076,779 of NW_008751709.1, forward strand.
CAAAATATGTCGAAAGATAGGAAAGACCAGTGTTGATTCTATCGCTGAGACTGGATCTAGTTGGTGCGTTGTAAACATTTGGCGGCTACATGCAACAAAGCCTTCCGCGAGGGGCTATCCCGGAAGCGTGTCAAACATCGTTGGGCAGCTTGAAAATGGAATTCGGCCAACATGCGTGTTTGTCCGATTCCATCCGACTGTGGAAAGAGAGCAAAAAGCAGGTATTATTAGTGAGATAAACTTGGGTGCTTCTGTGGTGAGCCGAAGAGACTCAACCAATATAAAAAATTGATGAGAGTTGACGTAAGATGAATGAAACACGTTTAGGACATATCCTTGCTTAATAGCTATAACATGAGATCAAGGAGAGTGATGATTACACAAGACAGGACAGATCGGAAATAAAATCAGTATAACGTGTTTTAACTCGCATATCCCCAGTAATGTACTATTCATTCCAGATTACGTTCAACTCAGTTTCTTGAATACGAGGATTCAGTGTGCTGGGTTTTGGGAGCATGAGACTTAACATACAAACCGGACACCATTTTCCATCAACCGTATGAATATTTAACCTTGTCGCATACATCCAAAAGAAAAATCAATGGAACACACCGCTAAGCACATTTACGATTCGCACTGAAAACTGTGTCATCGACTCCGCACTCATTCAATGTGTCCAGCCGGCACTGCCTGTAGTGTTCTCATTAACAGACTGAACCGTAAAGTTGATTGTATAATCGCGGCACTTAGCAGGTTAGCCAAATCTGTGGTCGTTATACTTATAGTTAATTTTACTTGGTTCTAATACCGACTTGTAAACATTAGTGATATACCATCAGGCGCATGTACTGCATTGTCGAACTGACGTTTTCTTCAAATACTAGTGAACGTACCACTTCGCGACAGACAGATTTTCGACATAGAAACCCTCCAAATCCCCCCTACTGACAAATCACAATGGGTTTCGTAGCAGACTATTCTCTTTTCAACATTAGAGCCCGGATTATTGAATCCCAAGCGATTGCCACTGGGAATTGGGACTGCACCACTAGTAGTGTAGTTGGTCATTGTGATCTATTTTATAGCGTCAAAAAGGTATCTGCTTAAAGTTAAGCAAGATTCATGGGGAAAGAGATTTTATTACCAGCTCAACAACAAACGGAGGTATATCCCAGCCAAGCCGCAGAGAACTAACAAACACCCACACATGCTGGTTGCAACCGACCGCCAATAACACACCAATCGGAAGACGCGACAGCGGACCCAAATAACGCAGTCGCATTCAACTGACAGTAGAAATTCTTGAAAAGCATTGCCAAAGGCAGCTGAAAAGTCCGCAGACAACATCTTATTCCATACAGTGTGTTTTGCCTTCAAATTTTTCACACAAATAGGCAGTCATCCGATGAGGAACCGTACATTAATCCATGCACAACGATTCGAAAAACGGACCTAACCGAGGAGGCTAGTTTTGCACTGGTTGGTGGATAATACTCTGGTCAGTCTCATTTGGCATGAGAATTAACGAAAAATCTGACCAGTTCACATTGTTGAGGACTACACGCAACCGGATAATGAATACCTGAAATGTGGAAAAGTTCCCTAACTTGGATTTCAGTGTCAGGCATGCCAAAGAGGTGCTCCAAGGTCCTCTACGTTTGAAACTCGCCAAAAAGAGAAAGACTCTTTGGCTTAGACAGCAAAGAACAAGCCAAAACGCCGCATATAACAGAATCGATGGTGGAGGAAAGGAATGCTCAGAGGTAGAATCCGAACGGTTCAGATGGTTCGAACTGTCATTGAAATTCCTAGCAGCAAGTTGCAATGAATGGCTTCCCCATAGTCTTTATAATGTTGCTGTGGGAGACAAACAATTTTTGAATAAATGGGGTGGGAGAGTGCTGGCCGATTCCACACAAAGAGACCTAATAAGTTGTTAATGAATTGGTAGCATCCAACCCAATACCACCAACAAACTAGAATACAAGTCTAGGTGATTTGCGGCTACACACAAAATTACAATCACCCGTGTAAAAACCAACCATGGGGAAATCCAGAAATGATCCTCACAAAGGCAAATTTTCTCTTGGGAGCGGAATAGTTGTCATGCCCCATTCTGTGTGCCCATGTATCTCGGTTTGACCGAGTTATTCGTCTTTTTATGGATTAATAAACGATGTCATTCAGAATCAATTATTAAATGAATGTTTAGGCTCATTCATTGTAAACTGTTTGGGAAGATTACTTCGTTCCGGGTAGTAGTGTTCGATTCCTCTAGTATAGTATTTAGCGGCGATATTTTGGTCCAAAACCAAGATGGGGCAGCGGAATGTGCGTGCTCTTTTACGTCCCTCAATTCATGCTCCATTTTGGAAAAACTTTATTGCCAGGCCAAATTGGGGCGATACGAAAATGAACAACTACTGGTCTGATTTCGACAGGCAGCCAGCGTCCAGTATCCCAAAAAACCGTTCAGCCGCAACCATTTTTCAGTTCCTAGCTGCCATGCCACCCGAAGGAAGCACGAGGACTGTGATACTGCCAGGTTGCCCAAGCCTACATAGGAGAGGTCGAGATGCAGAGGCCACGTTCGAACCACGGACCTATCGGTCAGTAAATTAGCGCTCTAAACACTCAGCCATCTCGTCCCTCGAGTGTATCAAGAGGAAGCGAGAGCTGGTCGTTTTTTCTAGATTTACGCATCTATGACCAATCTCAAACGTATGAGACGTTCTTAGAAGCTGTACATTCGTAGACCCAGTACCCCTTGTCGTTCCATGATTTGTTGACGTATGACTTCGATGGTCAACTCAAACAGTTCTTCGCTGTGTGCACTTCATCACCAACTCAGTATTACCACCAACTGTCTCGCTAAAACAGATTTCAACAAAGCCGGGGCAGCTTGGCTGTGCAGTGCTGAAAAGCCGTATGACAGCGATGTCGTAGGCGTTTGAGAATGTGCATTTGCCAAGACCGGCTTCGGAGGCAGGCTGCCAAACGCTACGCGGGTCACCAGATGTTATCTCCAAACCATGACTCACAACAGAAATCATACAAGTGACGCGATGATACTCTACCTCATCCAAGAAAACCGGCATACAACTGACACAATGTGTGCGATTATTGTCTGTTCCTGGCCAGTACAAACATCCAGCACAAGCGTTCACATCGAGTTACCTGGAGGCCAACAACCGAAATACAGTCACGGACTCGAATGGACCGTGCGGCCATTTGGTACCGATGGAGAGCGTCAATTAAGGCAGCCGTTCCTCCTGACATTACGCGTACCAAAGCAGAGCAGCACCAACTTCGACAATTTCAGCAGCTGAAGAGCATCGAGTTGATCTGGCTAGAAAGCTAATGGAAACGCACAGTCATGCGGATGACAAAGATTGCCTGGTAGTTGAATGGAAGCTCGCAGCTTTCAGGATGTGTATACGAGCCATCTGACTCGATGGCCAGATATCGTCGAGATCAGATGCCGCTGCTGCCAGAAAGTCTATACCAGCAATTAGCGACTGTGATAGTACATACAGATCCCTCAAACACCGGATAACCAAGAGCTTGAAGAATGGCAGAAAAGGGTTCGAAGGCCCGCGAGATGGAGAAGGCTGTCGCTGCAGGTAACAGCCGCGCCCTGTTTCAACTGATTCGATCAACCGGTCAAAAAAGGTGGGTGTCAGCGAAATAATATGCGAAAAAGATGGGACGAAAATTCCACATCCCATCGACTTGGGCAATGGGTTGAGCACTTCAGAGAAGAGTTCAGCGGTCTCCTTTAATAAAACCGCTGGATGAACAACGCGGGTCCGAATGGAACATTGACACCAAACCATCATCAACGACCGAAATCCAGTGGGAGATATCAATCCTGAAGTGAGACAAGGCACCTAACGGGGTGGTCTGCAACCCGCGCTCTCCAAATAAGGTGATGAGGTCCTGGTGAACAGTCTCACGACCGCACTGTAGAAGATTTGGAATGAGAACAATACCAACCGAATGGAGCTCCACCGTCATCCCAGTTTTCAAAAAGAGTGCGAGAACCTCAGTTGAAAACCGTGGTATCAGCCCTATATCCGCCGCATCCAAGGTATTCTCTGGTATTAATTTGTGCAAGTTGATGGATCGGGAGAGATAGATTCGTCAAAACCTGTTGGTCAATTTTCTTGAGTTGAAAGCTGGTTTTGATTCTGGCAATCGTCAGAAACTTTAGCAGTGTCTGGTGATCAAAAGTGTTCCTTCCAAATTGATATCCCTTATGAGGGCACTGTATGCGAACCCTGTGGGTGCGTACGTGTATACGGGAAGCTTTCGCCTGAGTTCACCACGTCCGGGGTGTAAGACAAGACTGTCCTCTCACAACATTCTTCTTCATCGTCTTCACTGCGTAGCTACCCAGTTCCCGAACTAACCAGATGTGCCATCGCCTCCAAGGCTTGGCTGTTTGTTCCACACTCCCACTTTCCGGTGATCAAAACTGTAGCAGTGGGAGCCAATCTGCATATGGTACACCGTTCAGAGCTCATAAATTAAGTTGACTGACTGAGTGATTGATTGCGTCATGAAAATTCAAGCCTTTCTAAGTTAGCCGCGTTCTATTCTTTGATGCATTCATTTTTTTCTTGTGGGGATGGGGATGCGTGGATACGAAGATATATCCTAAAACTGGATGCTGGGATGGACAATTGAAGTGAAAAAAGTAATGCACATTATCCGTGAAGGACAGAAAGTCAAAAGAGCACAATGCTGAATTTGCCTGAACGACAGGAAGCCTGAATGCACGCTTTGGGAGGAAAAAGGTCCAAAAAGTAAAAACCGATTCATCTGGACAAGGCGATACTCACTTTTTCCACGAGTTCCAAGGCCCGTTCCTTGTCACCTTCCAGACCAAACTGACGCAACAAAATCTCATCTAATTCCGGGAACTTTGGTTCAGGAGCGTAAAAAAGCCGAAAAGAAACTTGTGTTAGAAAAAAGCATTCAAAAGGGGCATTTAAACACGTAAAAACTACGAACCCCAGCAAACTTTTCACTAACAACTAAAGTTATGGAAAAGCGGTCCAACTATCCAATGGGTTGCAAAGTATGTGGTATATTGAGGGAGCGCACTAAAAACATTCATAGTACGTCTTTTCAGATGAAAAAAAGATACAGAAACCATATTTGTAAACCACAGTAATAACCATTGTCAGTTTCAATAGATACCACTTATCGAACGCGACCTGCGAGTTTTTGCGGTTAACAACTCTTCTGAACAGATCGCAGAGATGGAACACCACACATAAGGTTACTGGAAAATCTTTGAAAGAATACCAAAAACGAGAAAAATATCGTTCGGCTGTAACACCGTTCCGGTACCTAGCTTTCATGGCACCGGAAGGAAGCGTGAGGGCTGGGATACTGTCAGTTTGTCCAAGACTCGACAGGGGACGTGGAGAGGCAGAGGTCGGTTTCGAATCACAGACCTTCCGGTTAGTAAAGCTGCGCTCTAACCACTGAAACATCTCACCCCAAGAAAGGAGAATCAGCCGGAATTCAGTTGAGTCGCCCATTAAAAACAAATCGACCTGCAAACAATTGCATTTCAAAGACTGCAGAAATATTCGAGAACTCGGGCATAAAATTCTAAGGAGTTGCCAGAGATGCTTTGACGGAAACGAAACAAAAAACATGGCCAATACTAGACAGCGACATAAGTGGTACAGCTGTATAGCTGTTATGTGGCTGTTCCTAAAACAGTTCTGACGAAGTTTTTTCCAGTGCACTCGTGTGTCCTTTTGTGCACATCCCGCTGCACAAAACTGACACTGTTGCCCCACCACCCACATGAATCAGCCAATCATTCATTTACCGGAATGGAGCCACTTGGTCATTCCCAACAGATAGTGTATGTCACGCAATCAAGGAAAGGCAGCGTACCCGATGTGGACTCTAGCTCCATTCTAAACCTAACGTGAGGGTCCAAAGTGTTGAGATGTTCAAAGAATTTGCTAACTTTATTCCGCTTTATCACAACGAATTTCATCTGCGTAATGCCATAAAACACTCGGCGGACACTCGAATCCAAAGCTTTCTGTTCAAAGTTTTTCATGTATATGTCGGCCAAAATCGGGGATATTGGAGATGATATCGATAGACCTTGTTCTTGAGAGTTGAAAGAAAAGAAAGCGTTCAGCTGTAGCAACCTTTCGGTGCATGGTTGTCATGCCACCCGAAGGAAGCACGAGGGTTCGGATACTGCCAGTTTACCCAAGCCTAGACAGGGGAAGTCGAGAGGCGGAGGTCGGATTCGAACTACGGACCTTCCGGTCAGTAGATTCGCGCTCTAACCACTTGGGCCATATCGCCCCTTAGTCAAAAACAAAGCGACTGAAACTTAAGCATAGTTTTATGCCTTTAACTATCCCGTCTAGAGAAAGTCGCGTTCATTCCTGCAGCATTCTGTTCGCCAATAACAACCAACGCAGAATTTCAAGTGACTTCGAGACAGCGGATACCCACTGGGTTTAATTAAGCGGCAACTAAGAAGGTTATCGGTCCCAATACGAGTGAAGGAAAGAAGGCATTCGCTGCGGAGTTACTTAAAATGCCAACTGACCGGTTACAGACAGGGATGCAAAACTCTCATTTGCATCTTATTTACAAAAACTGGACATCCATCTTCTCCTGAACGCGTCTCTTTGAACTGTCCTGGATATTCATTGACTCCAATCATTGCTCGCTCAAATCCAAGCAAATGTTGTAAGGCGACTCGAAAATTCCGTAACAGATCTCCCCTGTTCAAGAGACGCAAAGCGAAATGCCACGAAAAACACACTACTCGCGTGCCTCCCAATCAGTAGTACCACCGTTACACAAGGACCCGACAAGGACTGGGTCAAAACAGCAGTAATCTCACATAAAACAGGGGCATTCCAGAAGGGAGACTCTACGCTCAGTACTGGTTCAGTTGAAGGATCGCCTTCCGGTTAATAGGAATGGGGAGTGTGTATACAAAATGAAATGTGACGACTGCACGAAGGCTTATATAGGTCAAATAGCGAGGGGATTGCACGCCAGAGTCGGTTAGCGTGAGCGATACATAAACAGGCAACCCAGAAACGTATATGATTTTCAGACTCGGCAATGGCAGGGCACAAACTGGACACAGGAAAGATTTGGAGAGAAAAGGACAATGAGTCACACAATTGCAACTGGTGACCGAGGAGGTAGAAATCATCAAGCATCCCAGCGTGAATAGAATGGACGGTGTAGAAACGACAAGCGTATGGAGAGAGGTTTTAGGTCGGCCGAGATGACACGAGGTGGTATGCAATCACCAGTAAAATGGTCTGGGTCCAAAATTAGAAAAAAATCCAAGCAGAGTGAGATCCACTTATCCTCACCCCCCAGTCCAATGGTCCTGCCCTTCATTAGGATGTCCTAGACCGGAAAAGCTGGGCTGCAAAATCCTGATTCGATTGAATAGCGAACTCGCATAACCAACCTATCGTGGGTGATAATCATCCCCGCTAACCAACAAACAGGAAATTCGGACCGACACCCAGCAATGATCAAGTCGGCTAGGCATAAGAAATTTCACCGGTTGGTTCTCTGCCTAAATTAAAACCCAATTGAGCTGGCTAGTTATTTACATGGCTTGACGAAGCTTTTGTGCCAAAAGCGAAAGTTGCCAAACAATAAGTCCACCGATTGTTCACGAAACGATGACTACTCAATCGATCCCAAACATTTCCCACTTGAGTGATAAGGAGTGGGTCAATTCATTTGCGTGAGATATTCGTGAATGATGCCAGTCAATAGAAGTATATTTGACGAAAAATGAATAAAACAGGGCGGAAACACTACGCTGGGCGCCCGGACAGTTGAACGGTGGCAAAAAACAACGCAAACAGCGGTTGACAAGCGGTGAGTGTAGATAATCCATACGCTAAAACCTGACCACTGGATTTCTCGATAACTGAAATTCTTCAAGCAAGTGGTACACGTGATTTACATCTACACGCTGAATTTCAGCTCCTGCCAGTTTCTCCATGAGAGAGAACAGGGCGAAAAATGTATTGCTGCCCCGAATTTGAGCCTAGTTAGCTGCCGCTGGTGGTCCGAAACAACTATATTCTGATGTGGGTATCACGCATATTCAATAGGAAATCAAACAACACATCACCGGTAATTCATCATCAGCATTATCAGATATGAGAATCAATTAGTTGTCGTACAATGGTTATAGCTGCCAGTTTCGTTCACCGATGATTTGGGGAGGTGCCGCAGATAGCTGCGCATTGGAGGCGAGAACGGATAGAATTGAAACATGAATACAGAGTTATCAGTGGAATTTTAAGTGAGGAATTTAGGAAGGGAGCTATGCATTGAATACAATAGCTTGGATGAATGAGCACAATTGAGGGCACGACTGGGCCATATCTGACAATGTCTCCCGTCTCAGGGTCACCATCCAGGGATACAGTAATGACCAGCGCAGAAGAGTTTGCTGGTAATGGCTCTCAATTTTCTACCAACTCATTGTTTGACTTCTCCTGGTTCGTTTCTACCCTTGGTGTGGTTGTGCAAAAAGAACCCTCTGAGGAAGTCGGATATACCGGTGAAGCATGCAACCGTATGAAACAAAAAGAATGATACACGGTTGCTATGACTAAGATAGGCGGTAGTGTTCAGAGTGCTATCTGAAATCACCACAATTGAAAGGGTCACTGAATAAAGATGTAGTTTAGATGAGCTAGCATAAACTTCTGTTTTGCGTCTTCTGACGTATCCTAAGAATAACCAATTGCAAGGCTATGTGAACTTTGTGCAAACCAAAGAGAACATGATTCCCACTACCGGTCACCGAAGATGGCGTAGGCGATTCTGGCATGGATGCAAACAGTTTGCGGAGGTCCCGTGTATTGGTGACGAAAAGCTTGCAGCAAAGTTGTCAAGCTCAGAGACAAAAACCAGCAAGCACATAGCGGAGGTTCCATTCAGGTGTGGGAAGTGATTAAATTCGACAGGCAACCACTGGAAACAACTAGTAACGTGATTGGTCCAACATGACAAACAAAATATAGAACTTTTGAGAAAAAAGAACAGCCACGAGGATAAAGGATGTCGAATCCTTCCGGACACACTCACACTTTGGGCAGCAAACAGAACTGGACCCGTTGCGACACCGGTTTGGAGGTCCGCACCGCCACCGGGCTTGCCCAGATTCTTTTCGTCTGCTACAAAGTCCAAAACATCATCAATCAGTTGAAAAGCCATCCCGAAATGACGCCCAAATTCGTAGACGCAATCGACCAGCTCCGGTGATAGCTTCGGTCGAGTGAGCATAACAGCCTGAAACAAGGGAGCGTGGCGGAGAAATAACAAAATACCTGCACACACACTATGGGGTTCTGAAAATGTGCGTGAATGTTTACGATGTGCACCGTAACATGTAGCTTAGATTACAAGTTAACGAAGGCAACTCAGAGGTATCGTTTCTGAAGTCTTTGCTAGCTGGTGAAAGTTAAGCAAAGAACTCTTTAGCACTGTGATATTATACATAAGCGGAAGGTTGAGAAAGACGACCAACTGAGGGGTTGGGCCTCAAGACAATGTTAATCCAGGGGGGCTTGAAGCTGAAAAGATAGTGCACCCTACATGTCTTTTTGATCTCCAGTTGTGTCCACCATGTCAATTTTTACGCAGAATGCCTGTCCGAGTCTTGGAGGTGTAGGCTGGCCCAAGGCCCCCATCCTTATTCTATTTTATTCTTCTTTTCATCATTGAGTTCCATTAAAATCGTTGCACCACAGTGAAGCACTAGTGTTCATCAGTTTTGCTGTCACTGAAAAGCCGAAAATTGAATTCAGTACCATGAACAACATCAAAGTTTGGTCTAACGTTAGTTCCATCGTTCAGCTTTAACCACAAAAACTAACCTCTATGGTTCGAGATTTCAAAATAAATCGGTCCACGCACAGATCCAGTTCATAGCTTCATTTATGAGAAAATGCCAATTCCACATCGTTTGTCGTCTGTCTTTGCCAAATGCAACTCACTACCCATTCTTCCGTGTAATGCTACTCACAGTGTCTGCGTGAGTATGAGAGAGCATAAGAAGCACATCCATCCAAAGCCAATCAGGGGGATCAGCTAAGTAGACGACTAAAATGGTGTCTTCTGGAAAGGTGACAACAATAAGGCGGCGATAATACATTTAGGCTTACTCATTCTTGTATGCTTTCAAGACGAAATTAATTAAATTTATAAAAAAAAGTACGCTGTTCTGTAGGATTTGATGATTCAAATATGACCTAAATCCTTCAGGGTCGAAAAGTGATACGTACAATTCGTTCTCAGGGTAAGTTTACGGACAATGAACAAGGCTGACTTTATCCTGATACGAGACCATGGAAACAGGCTCAACGTCCTGGCTTCAAGCCCTTGAACAACAGGTCGGAAACTCACCGCTTTACAGCTATTGGCCATTAGGCTTGCCGTCTTCCTATAGGTTTTATCGAGATATGCCTGAAATCGTCGAGTATCATCTGCCTCGGTCGTCAGTTGGAGCAATTCTCCGTGGATAAGGTCAGCGATAACCTGAGACAAGACAACAATAATTTCTGTGTCGCCGATTTCCGCCAGCAAACGAGAAGAATGTGTCAGAACGAAGTCTCCGCCCAGGATAGCCTAGAAAGGACACCAAATCAAGGTAGCATTTAGCGCGGTTTGAACGATACCCAAAATGGCCATAGAACACTACTCACTACCTTCGGCATCAATATTGAAAAAATAGATACAAAACGAAAGATAGTGGGAGTACGAAAGTATCATGAAACATTGGTGGGACACCCAGCTGTCCACTACAGTGGAATAAGGAAACAGAACTGAAAATGATAAAATAATACGTTGTTTACATCTACGGGCCAGCAATCCAGGGTTATTGAGGCTATTGTAAATTTCTGATAGACCAACAACTGGGTGGCATAGTGAAGCAGGAGAACAAGTTCAGAAAAATCCAAAGTAATTAAAGTAAATTATCTGGGAACCTGTTCTGGTATCTGCGCTAAATTTTGGACAATCGAGCTGTTTGTGAAACACCGAAAAAAGGGATATTCACGGATTGCTGTACGACGAATCCAAAAACGTGAACAAAGAGTTAAGATTACATGCTCAAACGTGATTTCTCCTGACAATACTTCATTGAGTTTCCTGAAATCGTGTAGTGATGACTCAGGGACGAAAAAAATCACACAGGATACATCCGTCCTGAGATTACATTATTGATCACTTACTTTAGAGGACACTTGATACCTTTTGCATTTCGTGTTTTTCTCGTGAAAATACAGGTTTCATTGAGCGCAATCACAATCTTTCGTTTTTGTGAATTTATATCAAAGTTCAGTGAGCCAGCAGATGAGAGTCAATATGCCACTAGATGTCCTAGTTCGCCCAAGCACAGATGGTTGAAAACGGAGACTCTGAAGATCTACTGTACACAGCGCCCTTTCACCCATAAAGGGGCATCAGTCTACTGACCGTAGCGGTCGGAATTGCTTCTGATATTATCCTAAGGAGGTTGGTCCACCGTCGGGAAAGTCAGATTCTAGAGAACCAAGCTGGGTCGCGTCCTCGTCGGAGTTGCGTCACTTTGTGGCAGGTTCTGGAGCTCCTTCAGACGACTAACAATGGTTGCCATCCCGTAAGTGTAGCCAATAGGCGGAAGAGCTCATAAGCGACGTAACACTGTTTCATTCTTATTGGGAGTCAGGAGTGCACATCATACCAAACGCCAGAGAGTTTAGAACCAGCAACTTCCCGGCTAAGAGCTGAAAAACTGATCGTTCCGCTTATCAACAGTGTAATCAGCTCATACTTAAACAGGAACTAGCGCCGCTCATCCTTTAATCACGGAGTCTACATCACTTGATCACGTGTGGACTGAGTGAGGACTACTTAGAAAGAGGGTCCCCTCATCGAATGAGTTATTTTTCCCCTCTGAGGTGCCTAGAGCTTGGTGGTATTGTGAAGGGATTTGGTAGTTATTCTTGGTCTGAAATCTACCTTTGACTCTGCTGATCGCCAGGTAATGTCCGGCAGTAAACGGTGTCCATTTCGAATTCCCTCTATCGTAAAGATTCTGCATGCCTCCTCCGGTGGACTAATATGTATATGCGGCGAACTCTCTCCTGAGTTCGCCACATCTACTGTTATCAGGCAAGGGTTCCACCTCAACTTCGTGGTCAACGAGGTGGTTCAGCCTTCTTTGCCTTTCTCCGACACCTCCAGAATCGATCTCAACCCCACTCGGAGATACCCCGTCAAACACCGAAAGCCCCTGACGTCATCAACGCGCAGGGACTTCAGTGTACATAGGGATTTTGCAGAGGGCACCACTTTGTGTTTCTTGTAGTTTAGTGTTGATCCACCTTCCACATGGATTTCTCCAAATGAAAGGGTAACCATGATTTAATCAGAAGTGTGAGTGAACTTAGAGCGGAGTACTGCCCAGCTGATAACCATTGGAAAGCTTTCAATAATCTACGTCGCACGGCCGGAAAACCTTCAAACCGATATGTCCATGTCTTTGAGAAGGCGTTCATTCAGAAGCAAAATGCCTAATAAACCGGATAAGTATGGAAACTAATTCTGGGTGATGTTAATGACAGTATGCCTCGTCAGTAATGAGAGAATATTTTTGACCTTAAAGAAAATAAAGTCTGGATATGTTTCAGAGAAGTAAATGGAAATAAAATTAACGAAGAGGATTTTCGGTTCAGTCTGGTTGGTTGAATGTGCGACACACTCCAGGTATTGAATAGTATTTTGATGCACTCCTTTTCTCTGCCTCCTAACAGTAGGAAAAAATGTATCACAGAAGTCAGCGTGATTCGTTTTCGTTTCAATAAATACACGCGGAGAATGTGCTGCCCATTATCCACGGTAAAAGTCCACTTGAATATATGTTGTGCGCTGTAAACGTTGAACCTGTTGTAACGCTCACGTTCCACGAACCGCTGTTACCTACTATTTTGGAGCTCAGTGTGTTCTTTCTGTATTCGGATCTTATTGTTGGGTTCCAACTAGGGTGCGCTGACTATCTTGGATCATCTGGGGGACAGCAAGTGAGAGCTACTCAACACTACACAACCCCATATAAAGCGAAGATAGTGGACCCATGGACAAATAAGTAGAAAAATTCTAGTGCTTGTTTGTACAACTCTAACTATGTGAGGTCTTTCCTGAGTCAGCTGGTAAAAACAGCCAGATTACGCAGAGGCGGTTAAGTGCACCATAGGTCAGTTGGCGAACTAAAGACAGATAACTACAATGCGAGCTGTTGCAATGAACGACCAAGCAAACACGGGTACTTCAAACTAACACGAACCTCCTTGTGTCCGAATCTTTTGTAAACTGTCTTCTTACCACGACGAAGATTGGCAGAATCCAACAAGTCATCATGGATAAGGCTCGCAGTATGGATCATTTCAGTGATCATTGCGATTCGATGCTGGCTGGGAGAGACAGTGTGGCCTGCAACAGCTGCTCGGATAAGTGGTAAAGAATACTTACCCAGTTTGCGATTTCGATACAAACCAAAAAGGGGATCATCTTCAAAACTGATCTCCCCCGGTGAGTTTGCATGAATGTTGGCGCAAGCAGCCACCAATGTCACAAGCAACGGTCTGAGCAATTTCCCACCAGCATCAAACTGGTAACGGACTAAGTCGCAAAAGGACGCAGGGACAGGTACCAGAGCCTAGAGGTTAGTTGAAACTTCAGGCATTAACAAACTTGCTTGACATCAGAAACTAGTGTCTGAGTATCGATTAAGGCGTTGTTCAAAATAGGCGACGAATCTGTATCTGGCTGACGTGAGAGAAATACACTAGGATAAGAGTGGCGCTGTAAAGGAAGGTAAGACAAATATGCAACGTACCACGGGGGTATACGTTGAGAGTCGGCTCCAGCGGAACCAAACGGGGCGCCTAAAAGTCATTGTGAATTGGGATTTGCAGGCATTTCGGCAAACAGGCCTCGATCACCAAATCTAAAGAGTGGAAGTGAAAACACAAGATACGTAGCAACTGGTCACAGGTTAAATAAGATTATTTGTTGTCATTCTTCTCTACCAGATTCTACATAACTAATTGTGAGGGGTAATGGCTGTCTGGATCCGGAGCAACAGTACTGTGCTTCGGCATCTACGGAAGCCACCTAACATGGGCACGAAACTATCAAGCCATGCGACTGCTACTTTTTGTGAAATCCCAACGTTTTTAGTGAACAGTCCACGGGGACCTACCCACCAAGCGGTCATTGAGCACATACAGAATTTTGACATGAAACATTACTGCTAGAGGCGAACCAAATACGCTCTATATGTAACACTGCCTATGATCTATGGCTACTTGTCCGTCAGGCTTTGAAATAAAAAATACGATCGGGAGTCAACGCTCCAGCCAACCAACAAGGTGAGTGGTTCCTAAAACAAGTACGTGGTAAATGTTAAGCTAGTTACGCCCCAACAACGATTCACCGTGCACCTGAAGAAGTACACACAAGTGAGTGCGCACTTTCTCAAGATACTAACACCTCCGAGACAGGAACCTGAAAAACAGTTATGAATACCCAATGACCCAGTGGAAAAAACAGGTGGTAGGTTAGTGGAGCGATTACCCGGAATTTTCGTCCTGTAACTGAAGCCAATCTATGCTGAAAAGCCGAGAAGCACTGTACAGCTGTTTCATCCTTATTGGGAATCGTGAGCAGTGCGCATCTCACGAAACTCCGAAGAGTCTCGAATCCACGACCTCCCGGCTGGTAGTTTGAACAATTAACCGTTAGGCCACCAGTGGTCTTGAGAAAATGGCCCGCGAGCTGACTTCAGCCTCAGGACTGAAGGCGCTTCTTTCGGATTAGATTCTAATAATAGTCTGTGTGCTGTGTCTGTCTGATTCAACTGAGATCAACGCAAATCGACAAGGCACTGTGTCATGCTATTATGCATCCCGACAAAATGGAATTTTGAGGCTGGGTTGAAGGTGGGTTTTAACGAGAAATTAAAACCACCTGTGTAAGCAAGAAGGGCAGATAGTCCTTCTGGTGAATGATATAAACGCTCATGTCGGACGACTAAGGTCCGGATAAGCATAGTTTAGCGGTAGACTCAGAACTAACACACACTGTACTGATAATTTGGGGCGAATTCTTGAGTTAGGTGCTGGATATCATATTACAGCACTAGCGCTCACACCGATTTAACTGGAGGTCGAAGGCCGGTTATAGACTTAGTTAAATCATGTGGCTGTACGCTTCCGACAGAAGACTCCAATTAAACACTGCCATTTCCCCTAAGGTACGGAAATTGACTCCGGTCATGCTATCGTGTGGGCTCGTTTATCAGTTCGCCTATCCCCGGAGTTACGTAAGCCGAATAAGAGAGATTCTGTTCACCAGCTTCAGTCATTTTCAGCAGCTCAACAACATCGAGTTCATCGAGCTGAAAAGCCACTGGAGACTTGCAGCCACGTCGATGACTATGACTAGTTGAAAGATGAGTGGAAGAGTGGGAGTTATGCTCCCAGCCTCTTCAAGCGTGCCTACTCAATCAAACGAACAGTAGATATGGTCGAGATCGACAGACTATATGCTGTTAGGAATGCCATATAAGCGACTAGCGACAACGACAGCACACACGGATCATTCAGACCCAAAGTAATCAAGAGTTTGAACAACGACAGAGAACGCTCGTGGATTTCAAAGGTTTGAGAAAGGTGATGGCCTTCGTTGCAGTTAACACCCACGATCTATTTCACCTAGTTGAAGAATGATTAAGCTGACTCGACTAAATCGCAACCCTAGGAGAACCTAAGAAGCCCGAATGGAACGCGTTCGCCAAAAAAATCTGGCGCGAGGTGTTATTCTTCCGACGCTGCTAGGCATCTGGGGGTTATAGTCCGCATCTTGCACTGTCAAAAAAGATGATGAAGCCCTGGTGTTCACTCTGACGACTACCGCGGACGACTTTGGAACAGAAACAGGGTAATCGTGGAAGGGAGCGCCTAGACAATTAACCCAGCCTCCAAGAGATTCAAGAACGTTATCCGAAACCCACAGTGGCATCAGTTTGTTAGCTGTGGCATCCAAGGTGTTCTTTGACATTATTTTGTGTGATGGATTATCGGGACAGACAAAATCATGTCCGGCCCTGAGACAAGTTCGGGAAAAGCGCTACCATTTCAAACAACCCACATTATTCGCTTCTCTTGAACTGAAGGCTGTTTTCTACTCCACCGATCGTCAGAAACCTTGACGGCATTTCGCGATCAAAGGTGCCCTTTCCAAATTTTTATCTCTTAAGAGAGCACTGTACGCGAAATCTTGTAGAAGCGTACAAGTATACGGCAAGCTGTCGTCTGATTCATGTTCAGTGGTCGAAGACATGGTTCGGTCACGCAGTCAGCAGCGTTGTATCAAAGCTGTCGCCTTCGGGGAGTAACTGCCCGTTTTCCCGTTCCTTCAAATAACTAGACTGAATCAATGCCGACTAATTGGCTATGAGATCACCTTCAACACTTGACCGTGAGGTAACTAAGTGGCTAGAGCGAGGATTTACTGACCGGAAGGTCCGTGATTCCAAACCGACCTCTGCGCCTCGATTCCTCCTTCTAGGGTTGGGCAACCGGCAGTATCCCAGTTCTCGTGCTTCCTTCGGGCGGCATGGCAGCTAGGCACCGAAATGGTGTTTTAGCTGAACGATTCTTTGCATCTATCTCACTATCCCATTATCCGATGACCGAAACTGTAGCTTCTGGAACGTGCATTTAGCATACAGTCTATAGTCGATGAACTGAAGAGAAGTGGATTGTCCTCAGTTGACATGAAAGATCGGATGCTGACCTCGGCTGGTCAGCATCTTTTGAAAACTAGAGATCGAAAATGATGAGTGTGTGCAGACACCAGGCAGGTTTGACACTCTCTCTGGATGGTGTATTCTTCAGGTGCAAAGAAGCTATTTCCGCATTACCAATACAGAGATCAACTTCTGAAAAGACCTGGTCGTCAAGGATATTATTTTGTGGATAATGCCGTTATTCTTTACCCAGTGCCCACACCAGCCTAATAGTAAACTCGCAACCATTGCACTGGGTAACAATACTCCCAAGATCTAAGACTTCGGTCTGTAAAAAGTCGAAACATTTGACCGAATCCCCCATATGTCCCCCTCCTTTTATCATCCGACTGACGGTCTGTGCCCATGCGTGGCATCTACTTCGACTGGAGCTTAGTTTCCCAAGGTTCAATCATGCCAGAATCATCATCATCATCATTGTCAGCTGTAATAACCGCGTACTCGTCGTACAGTGGTTGTAGCTGCCACAGTTTCGTTCACCGATGTTTTTTTTGGGGGGAGGGATAGGTACAGTGGGCTGTCAAGTGGGGTGGGGTGGGGTGGAAAAGGAGCTATGCAGTGAAGGCAATAGCTTGGATGCACGAGCGCCATTGAAGACGCGACTGGGCCATATCTGACAATGTCTCTAGCCACTGGTTTGGCCCGTCCCGGGGTCCCCATCCAGGAAGACGACAGTGACCAGCGCAGCTGAGTTTGCTGGTAATGGCTTTCATACTTCGCTGCCAAGTCATTGTTTGACCGCCTCTGGCTCTCATCCACCCTTCACGTGGTTGTGTGAAAAAAGCCCTTCGAGGAAGTCGGTCGACTGGCATACGTAACACGTGGCCAAGCCAGCGCAAACTATGCAGTGTGATCAGTTCATCTATCGAGGGTGAGTTATTTCTCCCGAATACCATTCGACGT
>NW_008751709.1:2095530-2095963 GCF_000715545.1 Opisthorchis viverrini
GGAAGGAACTTCCGCCTTCTTTGAAGAGGGCTGGATACAGACCCTCCGGTCCTGGTGCCTTCTCACGTTTCTTCTGAAGGGCGAGGTTTACATTCCCGGTCCTGGTGTCTTCTCACGTTTCAGCATGGCTATGGCGTACCCTATTTATTCTTCTGAAGGGCGATCAAGGTTTACATTCCATTCGCCCGTATGCATTACCTCCACTGGTTGTGTTGTATGAGGCCAGCTGAACTGTTCTTCGAAGTGTTCGGCCCATCTCTCCAGTCGACGTTTTTGCAAGTGAATTAATGAGCCATCTTTTTCATTTATCGTTTCGCTGAACGTCGCTTTTCTAGAGCTAGTCGATCCTACCAGTTGATAAAGGGCACGGCTGTTTCCCGTAGTAAAAGCCTTCCCCATCTCTGGAGTTTTCGATGTCCACCAGAGCTCTCGG
>NW_008751710.1:0-47513 GCF_000715545.1 Opisthorchis viverrini
GGGCTTGGACCAGCTGGCAGTATCTCAGCCATCGATTTCCTTTTGAACAGCGCACTGAACAGCTATGCACTGTTTAGGATTCCCACCTCACAAAACGGCATTGTTTCAGCGCACGTAAAGTTACTGGTAGCTCGGGTGCCCGTTGGTCTGTTCGCTTAACTTACAGCGCATTCGTCCCCATTTGTGGGGTCATCAACAGTGGGCTGCTGGGTGCAATGGAAGATGGGTGACAAAGCGGTGGAAAGCAAATTGTCAGACCCGGCACAGAGATCAATATCTGTCAACAATATCTATCAACACATGTCTGGTTTGTGGATGAGTGACCCACAGCGGATTGTGACAAGCGTTCACAATGAAAATCAATAGACTAGTTCAACCAACATCATCTCACTTACCCTTGAGGTAGAATCTTTGTTGTGTCCAAAGACAAGTGTACTGCCGAACTGAAATATTTTCAATGAAAAATTATAGTCAGATGATGGTACAGATGTGTGTTTAATTTGAAAAGTCGTCCAGATTTAATCTTGATTGGACTTTGAGAACGCAGAAAAGAAGAGCAGAACTCAGTTCACCGTGAGACCAACCATCGTTTATTCCATGTGTTCAGGTATTCTCACTAACAACAACACGCATTTAGAGAAAGTTATGCCTCGTTTAAGGAGTGGGCAAAATAGACCGAAAGTAGGTCAGCCAAACAGGGTTCGTCTGTCACGTAGAACAGAGATACGCGATGAGTCACGTGGCATCCAATATCTGTCAAAAACGTTTTTGAGCACAAACTTGGGGCTTCTGAAAATGTGTTCTTGTTACTCCGCCAGTGGCCGCTTTCGACACTCCCCTTATGGTTACTGAACACATCTAGGGGCCTTTCCTACATCGAACAGCTTAGCCTTACAGGGACAGTGATCAATAGAGCAGGTGGCTCGCACGTTCATTGACTTTTCTGATTTGGCCAAGCGCACCAGGCAATCAAGCGGCTATCCAGACCGGGGTTCACGGTAATGAGAGAAGCTATTAAGGGACTGTTGTCCACAACAAAAATATAGAAAGATGCGTCACTTACAATTTATATCGATCTTCTTCCATGAATCCAAGATGCCTGCGAGTATGAAATGGCAGAAGAGGGGTGACCTCTGTGATTTCTTCGTAGTGATAAGTGTACTTGAAAACATGATAAACCTGCTTCATGCAATAGTTATGAAATGCACTTCAGAAACTAGCCTACCAAATTTCATATTTTGGAAACCTTTGCGAAATTCCAAGATCGGTGGAAGCATTTGACGAGATCATGCACAGCACTCAGTTAGCCTCAGAACTTGCACTGAAAAATCTGAGCTATCTTGGAGTTGTAGAATGAATCCGAAAATCCCACAACCACACGTGTTCGCTAGAAGGAAAAGTGAACAAGACATTGCCGTATTGTTTATCACAAGTAGCCCTACCGCGCTGCAGATAGTGAGTCACCAACGAACCGTTGTTCGCGACTTCCTTGCCTTGAATAGTTTAGGACGCTTGGTCAGAATAAACCAATTCAAACGTGGTTCACCGGCCTCCAGTATCACGGACACCGGTAGGAAAGCGTTTTTCGGGGCGAGTAACTTCGACTGCGAACCTCATTGGTTGTTGAGGAGGGGGCTGGTGGTTTGTCCGCCGAGCCTGGGAACTGATCACCATCAGACAAGGCGCTTTTGTCTGGTGATCGGGTAGCTCATTCTTGTCTGTGCTGGGTTGCGTAGCTTATGATGAGCATTCGTTTACTTCGATCTGAGAGACACCTGTCTTGCGAGTTCATCGGTCCTTTCATGACTTGTTCTGATTCACAGTCTACCCTTCTTTAATTTGACCAACTATTATGCCACCTATTTTCAGTAGTTTTGTTTCCTTTCTCGACTGATTGATTGATTGTTTTTCCGTTTTTGATTGCTGGTATTTGTTGTGTCTCACCGATTAGCAAAATGCCCTCGCTTTTGTAACTTCACTGAACTAAGGAGTTCCCGCTGTCGCTATGAATGCCTCGTCTGACTTCTTGAGCTTTGAGGTGTGTAGTTATACGGTTACCACATTGGTTCAACTTTGATACGTTCGTTGGCTACGTCCTCGATGCAAAGCAATGCTTCCATAAATTTATGCTCTCTGGCGGTTCCCCCCGTCAAACGCCCGCCAACATTTAGCAGACTCTGCTGTAGTTCACTTAAATAGTGAACAACACATCAGATTGAAAAATGTCTAGATTATTAGAAAAATGATAATGGTCATCGTCCAAAGAGCTGGTACAAATAGAGTCGGCCAAATTGTATCAAGACGCCTTTCAGAGAGCTGAGCACGACATCGCTGTATGTTGCAGAAGGCAGGCAAGCCACTCAAAGGCAGAAAAGTCGCGCGTGTTGTGATCAGGAATATTTTGAGTTTGCGGAGAAGTTATGCAAGCCTCAAAACTAATTTACCGAAATTTTGTATGTCTGAAGACACCGAAAATCATTTTAAATTAGAACAGTTCGTATTTGGAACACTGAAGCTGAGGCGTTTTTAAAGATGCGGAACGTTTTCATGAGTGATTTGGAGGGGGGAGTATGGCCCAACCGTTGAATTACGATTCCTGGTGCCACGTCACGTTACGAACCATGAGCGATGTTCACTATCCGTTCGCTTCATTCAAACACAAAATGGCGTGTGATTCATCGCAGTTGGGGCTTGACAAAGACCAACTATTGTCCTTCAAAAGCTTGGAAACGGGTGGCAAATGGGTTGCAGCTAGAATGAAGTTGTAAAAGACAGAATCGGATACCCCACTTGCCGATTCTTTGGAGCGCTGTATGACAGCACCAAGGGGAATCAAAAGTAGCTCGTCTAGGGAAGCACCGTCACACCTGATAACGAGTGCCTCGAAGTTGAAACCTCATGAAATATTCAAAGGTGAAGGTTCTGGTTTTGAGCAAGAGACCGAACTGAGCGGATGACATTTTGCAGTGGAGGAAAATTTAAATTCAGCCGGTTCAGATGACCTCAGGGGGCAAAGGAGTTTTGAGTGACTTCAGTCACTGAAGCATCTCCGTGATACTGGAGAGAGCAGCATTTGACAGGCATGTGAACAAGACGAACAGCATGTTTTCCAGAAATTTTGGTTTTGGTTCCCATAGAAAATCAAATAAAAGTCCATCAGTTCACCATCAGTTCCATCACCCTTAAGGATACCGAACAGTCGGAAGTGGAAACTGGTGACTAGGTTACATACCGGTATGGAAGATGGTCCCGGGATATAAGTAAAAAGAACCGCGACCACTGAGGTTTGCTGTGAATTACTTAAGGTCCCTAAATAACACGGCTGACAGCATCTTTCACAGCCTCTGAACAGCATGCTGGAGCGTGTCACCAGAAGCTGGACCGACCCAGCCTTCTTTGCAAAACCTCACTCATTACAAGTCCACAAAAGGGAGACAGACGATCTTTCACCAGTTAGTCGTTCTGGACAGCGCCAGCAAGCTACTTGGAGTGTCCGGTAAGATGTACAATCAAGCGAAAAGGAAATCACGTGGACCTTATCCAGAAAGGTGCGAAGATAATATGGGGCGCGAACTGAGAGCAGTCAATTTCAATTCGCCTTGTCACGCCATGGCCTTCCCTACTTCGCCAACGAAAGTTTGGAGGAACACCGAATTTTGTTATGGACGGAAGCTGGACATACATAAAACACAGCAAACTAATTCCCGTACTCGAATGAGCCCTGCTCATTGAATGGCTTAAATATCGTTTTATTAGGAACACACTGAAACCAACTGACGTTACCTGGATGACCAAGGACAAACTTGTGCACGCGTCTGAGATAATCACAAACTTACAACCACAAAGCAGTCTTTTTTTCAAGACATGACATTTTATGGAATGGGCACTTACTTGAGTCCGCTGTAGTGGGAGCAGATGAACGTAAAATAATTTATAGGGGATCAATAAAATGGCCCTTCACGAATAAAGTTTGTCAACAGTTATACGATTTATTTTGGACATTTCTTGTTGGCTTTTTTCCGCTTGGACAAGTGTGAGTGACAGCCATTGTTGTAATGACATCAAAAAGAATTGAATACGTGTCAGGCACATCATTCGAGCTACACTCGTCTTTGGAGAATTGATCTGACGTCATCTTCCATGCTACCACAATTATGGTGAACCAGGTCGAGAATATATCATTTGGAAATATTCTTCAAGCGACTGAGCTGTTGATTAGTGAATGCGGAAATTCTGGAAAGATCCTTGTCGTGTATGATCTTTCTCGAAAAGGAGGACAGTACACTTTCCAACCGAATTCGTAGTTCCGATGAAGTCAATTTTTTCCTTGCTGATCACAGGTAAACGATTACGAACGGAAGGAAACTGGAAGCGGGGATTGATAGACTTGGGTTATGAGACCAGTTGCTTTGGCAACATTCTTTAAGGTATTCGGTTACCTTCACCTGATATCCACTGCTACTCAAGGTTAAAAGACTCTAGAAAACCCTAACTACGTGAACACCGCTCACTTTTCCAGTAGACGATGGATGGATTAGTACCTGTAGTCTCCACCGGTCAGGTAGTGGTTTCGCCCTGAAACTATGGGATGGAAATTTGTGTTTGCTGACCTGGCCTGACATTCCTATCGCTGTCATACAGATGATCCCCAGCTGGTCGATTGCAGTACTCAAACTCAAACTCTCCAGGCATATACCGAAGTGAAGATTTTTCACATTTGGCCTATTCTTTCATCGCATGAGTGTCCAGACTTCGAGCACCGATAAAAATCGATCACGGTGAGGTATGTGATTTCGACATTTGGCGCTAGGTAACTGGTTCGGAGTTAAAACGCCCCGTGGGGGGTATGAACACGACAGTTTGCCCGTCCCGCTTTCATCATAGTATGGAATTGTGAAACTAGTGGGTTGGCAAATGTTCCTGTCAAATCCGATTAAGTTTAAAGCCAAGATGCTACTTGCAGTATCGATTCCGCCAAGTATGTGAATGCGGTCTGGCAAACAGCCGGTGTGTGATGAGTAATTCTGAATAAAGTGACCGACTATCGCACGTAGGCTATAGAAATGACAGTAACAGAAGTCTACCCAAAAAAGCAGTCCTCTTTTATACGTGCATATAATTGGAATAAAACCACTGGAGAGCTTTTTAAGCTGTGGTGCTCAACTGCCTTGTCCTTTATGTTTCAACCGATGCGGTAGTTGGAACTGTTCGCATATCTGTGGCGTTTAAATGCAGCACTAGGGCTTGATTACGGAACGGAAACGCAAGCGCACACCCAGCGGCAGCAATCAATCAATGCGAAGGCTGTTGACCACATGATTCGAACACGAGGTTGAGTGAGTTATCGAACACAGCAGTCCGCGTGGTAAATCGAAACCTCCAATGCGTTCTTGGTATTTCGTGGTATTTCAAACTGAATTCCGTGAATTCAATCTCGCCGAAGAGACGAAAGCTGCATCCCTGCACCGAACGCATAAGGTGAACCAAGGACAAACTTGTGCACGCGTCTGAGATAATCACAAACTTACAACCACAAAGCAGTCTTTTTTTCAAGACATGACATTTTATGGAATGGGCACTTACTTGAGTCCGCTGTAGTGGGAGCAGATGAACGTAAAATAATTTATAGGGGATCAATAAAATGGCCCTTCACGAATAAAGTTTGTCAACAGTTATACGATTTATTTTGGACATTTCTTGTTGGCTTTTTTCCGCTTGGACAAGTGTGAGTGACAGCCATTGTTGTAATGACATCAAAAAGAATTGAATACGTGTCAGGCACATCATTCGAGCTACACTCGTCTTTGGAGAATTGATCTGACGTCATCTTCTGTGCTTCCGCAATTATGGGGAACCAAGTCAAGAATATATCCCTTGGAAATATTCTTCAAGCGACTGAGCTGTTGATTAGTGAATGCGAAAATTCTGGAAAGATCCTTGTCGTGTATGATCTTTCTCGAAAAGGAGGACAGTACACTTTCCAACCGAATTCGTAGTTCCGATGAAGTCAATTTTTTCCTTGCTGATCACAGGTAAACGATTACGAACGGAAGGAAACTGGAAGCGGGGATTGATAGACTTGGGTTATGAGACCAGTTGTTTTGGCAACATTCTGGAAGGTTTTCGATTACCTTCACCTGATATCCACTGCTACTCAAGGTTAAAAGACTCTAGAAAACCCTAACTACGTGAACACCGCTCACTTTTCCAGTAGACGATGGATGGATTAGTACCTGTAGTCTCCACCGGTCAGGTAGTGGGTTCGCCCTGAAACTATGGGATGGAAATTTGTGTTTGCTGACCTGGCCTGGCATTCCCCAGCTGGTCGACTGTAGTTCCCAAACTCTCTCCACTAAAAATCTCTTCACATTTGGCCTATTCTTTCATCGCATGAGTGTCCAGACTTCGAGCACCGATAAAAATCGATCACGGTGAGGTATGTGCTAAGTAACTGGTTCAGAGTTCAAACTGTGTAATTTTTTGACGCGAAACGCCCCTTGGGGGGTATAAACACGACTTTTTGTCCCTACCGCTGTCATCATAGTACGGAATCGTAAAACTAGTGGGTTGGCAGATGTTTCTGTCAAATCCGATTAAGTTTAAATCCAAGATGTTACTTGCAGTATTGATTCCGCCAAGTATGTGAATGCGGTCTGGCAAACAGCCGGTGTGTGATGAATAAGTCTGAATAAAGTGGCCGAGTATCGCACGTGGGCTATAGAAATGAGAGTAGCAGAAGTCTACCTGAAAACGCTGTCCTCTTATATACGTGTATATAATTAAAATAAAACCACTGGAGTGCTTTTTAAGCCGTGAGGCTTAATTGCCTGTCCTTTATGTTTCAACCAATGAGGCGGTTGGAACTGTTCGCATATTTATCACGTTTAAATGTTTGCTTGTTCAAAGGGCCTGCTTACGGAACGGAACTGCAAGCGCACGGCCAGCGGGAGCACTAGGATACCAACAATCAATGCGAAGGCTGTAGACCCTGTGATTCGAACACGAGGCTGAGTGAGTGATCGAACACAGCAGTCCGCGTAGTAAATCGAAACCGCGAATCAATACACCAAAGAGATGCTCTTGTAATGTGGCATTTCAGAGTGATTTCTGTGAAGTCAATCTCACTGAACGCACAAATGTGCACGATAGTATACATGCAGGCCCCACCAGCATTTCGAAACCACTTCTATCATATGCTACGTTTACTGGCCGTCGAATTGGCCAATTCATCTCTGTTGGTCACGACACTTGTTGTGGGTGTTACTACTCAATTCAGGTAAGTAAAGTTTACAGATTTTTTTCACAAGTTGTAATGACATCCACTGTCGTTTATCGCTCATTCACAATTTCATCTGTCTGGTGGGAGAACATCTCACAAATTCCTTTGGCTCCCTCCAACCGTGAAATATACGGCGAATTGGTGTATTAATCTAACCCTATATTACTGGCATGCATCCGCGTGTACAACCTTCAGTCTGACATGACATTTGTGTATAAATTACAGTTGATCATTCATCATAGGTTCATTGCATGTAGATAGATGGTCCAGCCGGATAGATGAACTCACCAGGGTTCCAAAGTTGTCCTAAGAGTAGTAAGACAGCAAACAATCTCGGACCCATGGCCGAAACACTATGTGGGCATATACCATAATTTCCATATATATGTGTAGTTGGTCTTTCCGTTTTGTTCGTATGCATATGTCCTGCAACTTTAGGTTTGTTGATGCAAAAGTGGTCATTCTACTCTTCTCCTCACTCCTATTTGTCCAAAGGACTTCACCCCCTCCACCCAACGAAAGTACGATAAATAAAGGAATGCACTGCGTTTTGACTCTAGACGTTTATGAAATGTAATAACCACATACCTGTGGAACAAGTGTGACTATTCCGCACTGGGGTTGGCAGGGTCATCATATGTACGGTTATTCTGTATGCACTGAAACTACGCTGATCACAATCAAGGATAAGTTAGCAGTTTACCTATATGCCGTATTACAAATGTAATTTTTAGAGAGGCACCTGACCCCCGAAAACGTAGAAAGCTATACAATCTTCTAAAATTGGTAGCGAAATGTCAAACTGGGGATCATCTGCATTCTCCCGCTTTGCTTCATGTTGATTGTTTGACAGGGTGACAGAGTGCTTTAAAGGCACTGTTTCACGAGGGATCATGTGGAAAAATAGCTTACTACGTGAAGCTTTTGCGTACTTGCCTTGCTCGTCCCCCCAGGTCTAATGTAGACCACACACCCACCCCACCATTCACTTGTCCGCACTACAGCTGACGGACCGCATTCGTCAAGAAGCTATCTAGGTTTCTGAACACCTGCACGCACACCAATAGGTTGCACTCTCCATTCGGACAAATATTGACATAGCATCATTGTTTAACATTGATGCTTCGTTGCCGTAAAATTCATGGTTGTAAGTAGTCTGGAATACTGCCAGGCCGCCCGCACCTAGACGGAAGGACGATTGGGGTCTTCAACCAAAGCCTGACCGCGAAACAGTGGTGTTCGGCGAGAAATGCAATTGCATTTCAACGTCCCAACCCCCCACTCCGAAGGGCTAGAAGACTATGTTCGTCAGACTCCTAACCAATGACTAACCAAACATAAGGGACTCTATGTTACCTCCTAGTATAACTCAGTGGATATCGGACATACACAAACAGTCACCACACGGTAAAGTCCAGCCTCTTTGTGACAGAGTGGGGGTATATTACTTTGAATTTTCTTTGCTCCTTTACTTTTGTTAACTCCAATGGTAGCCATTTCTAGCCCTCGTACACCTTGTAACCTTATGGAGTTTGCACTTTCAGGTGTACTCTCAATGCAGACGGCTGTGTGATTTCCCATCGTTCCCATCGCTTTCAGTTGAGGTCGTTTTGTAGCAAGTTGTCTAACAAATGTGGTTTGAAGCAAAGCATGTGAATCTTTGTTTCCGATCGTGTAAAACACAATAATTGATGTATCGAAAAAATAAGCTTGGTTAAATAGTTGCCTCAGCTGATTCATATGTTGAAGAGTTGTGGTGCCCTAAATGAATGCCAAATTCTCAAGGTCGCATGCACTTAGCCAGTCATTCGTGAGCAGTCGTTCGAACCGAGCATGCTCAGCCATCTACTTACCAACCACCAGCTGAGGCTCCCGTTCCTCATCGGCATGTACAAGAAGGTAACACAGCTTTCAGTTTTGAGGATGCCAATGGCTAAATTTGGTTTTACGCCCCATGAGTTAGGCGCCCAGCGATCTTAGTTTGTAGGATGCGAGTAAGTGCAAAGACAAGAAAACTGGGATGTACTGATCAACGGAATCGTATTTCGAACGGTAAGGTCAATGAACTTCAAATTAAGCGTGCCTATTTGACCTCGCTTCAAGCCAACAAGTGTGTGCTTTTCCCATGAACAGACAAGCCTTTCAATGCAATTCAAACTGGCAGGTGTCACGGCACCCACAATTATCCCGTTTCATTGGTTCCAATTAATTCACGCCCATTGAAGTTCAACCAAGTTGATTGGAAAAACCTCTACCTGCGTCACTCAGTACGTTCCCCACTTATCAGTTATTTGCTGGAACTAGTTCTGTGATCTTGGCACGCTCTGGAAAATTGTGCCTTATCTCACGATTGGTCGAAATTTATTGGTTATACTGGTATTTTCATCCTACAATAACCATTGTAGCAATGAGTACGTTTGTCGTGGACTCACATCATATTGAGCCTTTGAACCTGTTCCCGTAGGACGGAAATGTTTGCAACAATGGGATATTTGATGGGATTCGGGGTTCCAAATACATGTCCAGTAAAACTTAGCTTGGGGTGTAGGATGCGGACAAGTATAAGAAAGAGAAACCTGGGATGGACCGGTCTACGGAATCATGCCCTGCCCTAATTTAGTCTGCTCACCAAAACTACCGTTAATGCAATAACGTCAGAGAAAATTACGGATTTTCTACACACCGGAGCGTAAATGAATAGGTAAACCGAACGGGCACGATACTGACTTTTACAATGCTGTGTCGTCAGAGAAGCTGATGGGCGATTTGAGGTAAGCTTGCTCTGAAACGTAGCGTGTTTGTCAACTGCAGACGAATCGGGGAGTTTCGGCGGGACACCGACTAACATGTTCGTACGGTGTTCTGCGGAGAACATGCACCAACACGGCGTTGATTGGTGCGGTGCTGATGTCCATTGTGACGCTGATCACAACCCTCCGCCAACCGATAGTAGGCCTGTGAGTCTATATCAGCCATACGGGCTTGTGAATCGGGCCTTATCCGACTTTGCGCAAACTTTTTTTCTGTTACATCTGGGCGCGGGGGGGGGGTGAAAAGCCGGATCGGTATATTCAATTTTTCCTAGTAGCTGTTACTTGACGCTATAAACGACCCAGATCTTCTCCAAGATTCATTTTTTTCACCGAGTCACTTCATCATCCACCAAAACAGTCCCCGTGGGTAACCCAAAACCCCTCTGTTCAAGCCCTTCATCGACATCCCCAAAATATGAACTGTCTTCTTTCAGACAAAAGAAAATTCCAACGTTATTGAAAGATGTTTCGAAACCAAAATGAACTGTATTGCCTACCTTCAGTTCACATTCCTGTTACTATCCAGTGATCCAGACAGGTAAAACCATTACACACAGTGATTGTCTCCTGTTTCGCTTATATTACAGCGATCGTAAAATGTACATAGAGCTTAACCACAAAGCTGGCTAGTCCAGTTTTTCTCTCTACTCTCTACAAGCACGTCCAAATATTCTGAGCTCTATCGCTCGGTGAGATTTCAATTCACTAAACGATGTGAATCATCCAAAAGTCTATCGTCAATCACGTCATGGAAAATAAGAGATTCCTGTACCGAAAGTGCGCAATGAAGATCGTTCGGTTGAGTCGAAAAACCTCCAAGGACATCGCTTAATAAACATGGCTCTTAACCACTATCTCCCTCAATCGAAAGAGTTTGACACCAAGCCAATTCGCGAGCAATGGTTTATCAGAGGACACCAATTCATCTTGACTGTGGGTCTATAAGTACTGACGAATATGAGATTGACCTATCATGCAGGCAAAAGAAAAAGGAAGCGATAAAGGACAAACCGCGATACACCTTTCCAAGTCTGTTTCCAATGGTGAAATTTTGCGCAACTTGAGTTTCATGTAGGTCGATGCTTTGGTCCACTGTGTGAAAATTACATCGGCTAGGAAGAAAATGAATTGTATCCACTTCTAACAGATTTGACACAAACAACGTTTTGATTGCAGAACAAATCAAGGAATTGGTCTTGCCCCTATCCTGTTCCCCCGTGGAGGGACCTTTCCAGTGGTTCATTTTAGATGGATCACTGTGGTTTAGGTACAACCTAGTGTCGCTACTAAAATACCTCCAACTGCTTTACGTCACATTCTTTGAGGCGATAAATCGCCAAAGCTTGCCACGAGCAGGCTAATGGCACTCTTCAATTGATTCATCTCGAATCACGCTTTCTGTGATAGGCTCTAGTTATACATGAATGCATCGCCGCTTATTTGCCATCGGAAGCTAAAACGTTTGAAAATCCAGGTTGTGTTTTGATCTTGAAACTCAGGCTAAAATAAACGGTATGCGACCCGGACGAGTGCTTGGGGACCATAGGTGTTCAGCTACTTATAGGTGAGCTCATTGGCAGAGTGTTGCCCAAAATAGATTGCTCGAAACAGCCTCAAAACCGCGTCGAAGGGACATGCAAATTTCCGTAGGTGTAGCGTGAACTTCCGAAGGCTGGGGCTAAACTGACCTCAATCAGCATAGAATGAATTAGCGAGGCACCACTGAAGAAACGGATCCATCCAAAAACGAATGCCCCTAACCGCCACATACGTTGCAAAATTGGCATTCGCGATTTAGAGCAACAAGGAGTGAGCGCCCTGTGTCCGATCACCTGGAACCCAGAATATTTCCGCCAGGACAGGAGTCGGAATGTTCGAAGGAGATTGATGGGAATGTGAATCCTACAAATCCTGCAGCTTCCGAAAACGAATCGAAATTGATTGCAGTGCGAGAAGATATTGCAATTTCCGACTGGGTTTCGTCCTGTCACTGGAGCTAGTCTACGCTGAAAAGCCACACCGCTTATCAACCGTTTGTGATCGAGTTTCAACTACCGGTCACAGGGTCGCGCGTTTGAAGTTCTCTGAATTTGGTGAGGGGCACACTGCCAATGATTTCCAATAAAGTTGTACAGTGCTGTTCGACACTTCAGCATAGATAAGCCCCGCTGAGAAGACGTATCTAACTTCGCGCGTTTGAAGTTCTCTGAATTTGGTGAGGGGCACACTGCCAATGATTTCCAATAAAGTTGTACAGTGCTGTTCGACACTTCAGCATAGATAAGCCCCGCTGAGAAGACGCTATCTAACTTACCAATCGAAAACTGTACAGCAGGCTTCAAGCTCCCGTGATGCTACCGGGTCGGGAGCTCCTGACAGGAGAAGCAACCGATCGATGAAGCGGTGGCAGTTACTGGGTCATCCTTCGGAAAAACCAGTAACGTCATTCAGGCATGAGTACGTTCGCCTGTTCAGATGTGGCAATTCAGCGGCCCCAATATGCCCCGTGGAGCATGGGACACACTCGCTCCGCACATCAGATGTTGTTGGAATTCGAGGAGCGACACCACCAAAGGTATGCCCTCATGAAGTCCCCATGCGGACCCTAGCAATGATTCAAACACACGTAGAGAAAGTTATGTACTCACGAAAAACGCAGATGAACCTCTGTATGCACGGATTTCCATGAATTCGGTAAAGAAATCAAAGTTAACTTCTTGTAGTAAGTTAGGAAGCTTTGTTTAGGGACACCAGAGAGACTGACTTGATTCTCGCAAAGCACTGAGTCTATAGACCGTTTTTTTCCTTCAGAAGCGCACATAACACGACCCTCTAAAACCTACTACGTATACAATATATCCTTCATCCGTCTCTGTTTATGCTTGCATTCCAAAGGCGATTCGGGGAGCGAAATCCACCTTAACTTGATGGACTAGTGGTAACACACTCACCTCGCATGTCTGGTGCCCGGTGTTCTAATCCCGGTACGATTGAGGACATGCACTGCTGATGAGTTCCAACACAGTATAGCTCGAGTCCAGTGCTTCTTGTGCCGGTATGAACCTGACAGACTAATTGCGCCACAACTTCGAAAGCACTGTTAGGACAACCGTGATGTAAACCCAAGCCCGGCATCAATGGATGAGAAATGCGTTTCGATCTCCTTTGAATGCTGACCGCAATCAAGACATTACTTCTGTAGATTTGTACACTCAGCGGCATCGTTTCTGATAAAGGTTGATACTTTAACCGATGCCACCCAACACTTGTGGAACTGACGAGCCCAAATGGTCTTTGAGTATCATACACGCATATTCCGGCACAAGTTCAACCAGGATGGAAATTTACCAGGTACTTTGATTGACTGGTCATACTACTCAAAGGGTTGCTGAGAACTCCTCAACAGATCACGACCGATGTTATCCTACTTGAGCCTCATCAGGTGAGAACATTCCCAGTCTGCCGCCTAGTTTTTGTTCTGTACAGATCCAAAATGCACGAGATTTGCGAAACATATTCATTTGGAGAACAACTTATATTTGATGGGGATCGCACCTGAATTTCAGTTGAACTGCAAGTCAGTGTGCCACAGAAAGACCCCCGAAGTTTCAATGAATACGGTCTTCAAAATATCAGAGCACTTTTTGTTGTGAGGAGATTGCTCATAAGGTTGCTGAAAACATCCCGACAGCTCTTCTTGGAGCTCATCCGCTAAACGCAGTGCTCGAGATTCCGTCAGCCGGAACTCGTGATGGCTTTGCAAAACGCTTCAGTTCTAAGAAGGACACCATAAATGTGTGATCCAGCTGGGTTCAGTTGAGCCAGTTGGTTATTAGTACTGGTCTCCTAACAGCTCACTTGAATCTCACTGTTTTTGCTATGCCAATCTTTATGTGCATTCCACTACCATCCCCGCGCACGCCTGTCGAATGAATGCCGGCAAACCTGCGAAAATTCCTGAGGGTTTATTTGTGGCAGAGTGACCCCGGTGTACCTCCATCAGCCTCACATTTTGACGCCGTTTGTTTGCACTCTGTTCTTATTGTTGTGTTGTTGTTGTATTGTTGTTTGTCAAATTCACCTGGTTTTTTGGATTGCCCTTCTAATTGGATCAATAATTCTGCGTGCATGCGCCTACACTTCATCATCCAGTTGCATGATACAAACCCTAGGCATCTTTACTCATCACTGAAGAATTGNATCCCAAATTGCTCACTAGAACTTTGTACATCAGCATCGACATCTAAAATTTTTCATCAATTTCCCCGAACGTTTTCCAGGTCGTGAAAACAAATCAAAGACAAGTCAATAATTACAGAGTGGTCCAATCGAGACCATCATTTTACTGATTTATACCGGTGTCGTTCGGTACCTCAGATTTGGAGTACAAAGAAGGAACTGGTGACCGAACCAGGTGACCGCTATTCAAGAAACTCGGTGTATCGCTTTAAATTATACGCATCCTGGCCATTGCTCAGGATGGTGTTATTCGGGTTCACGCGTCAGTACTCCACGAAGCTCTCCATATGTAGTGTGTAGTTTTCAAGATTGCATTCTGAAATTTTCAGAGACGCGATGCCTAGACTTTTGTGGTTTCTCTCGATGGATTCACAATCGAGTTTGGATTTCACTTATGACGAGGTAACTTCAGATGCAGTCGAAACAGCGCCCCCTTGAAGTCGTGTGTCGGATAAAAACCCTGTTGTGCCCAAATATGAAACTTCGCACTCCTGCATCAATGCATGTGGGTGAGTTCTTTTTTCACGTCCTTTCAGGGGGTAGAGTGAGTTTATTTAAACTCTTTATTGTTTTGGATTCGTAGAGCCGCAGCTAAAATCTCTTGAAGTCCTGAGATGTCGCCGTTTCGGGATAACTACCTTTCTTAATCTGATAGTTTCATACGTTTCGCGATTATTTTGACGGTGCAGTTCAAAATTATATGTAGTAAACAGTTGTCGACAGTCATGTTTTTTGTTTATCCCTGAGTCAGTGCAAACCGCAGCACAGCACGTGATCCTCGAGAAGATAAAAGGTGACTCTCCAATTTCGAAGCTGCTTCTTTGTTGAACTACCAACAGCAAGCGTTCCCTGTGTGCGATTTCAAGACAAAAAAAATGATGGCAAGTCTCTCGCAAAACCAAATTTGTTTACAAAGGAGTGTTCTTCAGGTTCTTTAAGCTCGAAACTATTTCTTAGCCGTCACCTTGACCTCTTAAATGATAAACCAAGCCCTCTGATCATGTTCGTGGTACATCAAGCCGCATACGATTCTCAGGCAAAACGCTCTTCAATCACCAACTATCATTTCCATGTTTCTAAGTCGGGTACACATATTAGTAAGTTTTTATTCAGGATATTGATCGTGCATGACACTCACATTGTGAGTAACAGAGCTTTTGCATCGAACAAGTCGCCTGATCAGATACATTCATTCTCATTCCAAGTGAAAACTTCGTTCACTTCCCTCTTTAGAAAGCGTCTCGAAAGCTTTTGAAAAAGAATGCCGACTTTCAACTTAATACCCTTTAGTTTGTTTGCGAAACGTTTGACACGAAGTTCTATGCCCAATATCTCTCTGATAACAAATGTCAGCTAGCTAGTCTTAGGAGCAAATCGCCTGGTAACAGCGATACTGCATAACACTGGAGAATAGGTTAGAACCAGAAACGAACTGTCCAAAACCATCCGTTCTTTTGAATCGTGAAGGTTTTTGATTCCCAGCTTACTGGTGTCCTCTCATGATCTATCAACCGAACGGACACCGCTTTTCACAGTTTCTGGTCTCATATTCGAAGCATACTGGATGACAGTCTCACCATGGGTTTGTTCTATAACCCCCCATCGAGTAACGATTTGTGTGAGCACTTGTTCCCTGTGTTTCACAAACCATACGCGCGTTACTGTAGAGGAGTGGTCGTAGACCAGTCTATCGGGAGGGTGTTCTTCACCAGTTACTTTTGCAGGATATATCCCATCAGTAAGAAGACTTCATAATGAATACTGAAAGAATAGGCACGAAACTCATGACAACAGGGTGAATTGTGGTTCACCCAGTGTTATCTTCCCCCTTAATAGGGAATATGGTTGGACGACGATTTCACCCCCGTTTAAAGTTTGAAAAGAAACACATCTCTGTTTGCGGGCTTGATTGAACTTTGTTTTACAAGAGTTGAGGATGAGATTCAACATTGAATTCTTCAGTATTTCCCCGTTTCTGACGGACACTTAGTTGCGAAATGTTCAGGAAAACACACAGTGGAAGGTGTAGGTCCACGAAAACACCAGGTGGAATTTCACACCGTGCCCTCAAATCTTCCACGGTGTGGAGTAATCCACGGTCCAACCCACAATCAAATAATTTGCTCAAGTAATCGATATAATATGAATATGGAGAATTTCACACCGTGCCCTCAAATCTTCCACGGTGTGGAGTAATCCACGGTCCAACCCACAATCACATAATTTCCTCGAGTAATCGATATAATATGAATATAGAAACTCGTTTTTGGCATTCAGCAAAGTCTGTATTTGGAACCCTTCACCAAAACGTACATGGTAAATTTTCAACCAGGTTTTGTGCTAGAGTCTCTTTTCTAGAAAGATTCTATCGGTAGAAAACGCACATATAGTATACATATACTAGAGCGCTCTTGACTGCGAGCTGCAAAATAGGACTGAACGAATTCGATGTTTGTATATGTGATTCTTTCAACAACTACACTTTGACGAGTGTATGCCTGTGCTCACTCAGTGTACTCTGAATTACTCAGTTTGAAGTTGGTTCCTTGATAAAGGATTCATGGAAGTGCATTGAGGCAGATAGCCTTCTAATCTAAGCTTTATCTCGACAGGCTCTCTGTTTGCAGGCTAAATATTCTTAGTCTGGCCGTCCTCTGAAATCCCAATCTTCCACTTACTTTTTGCAGTAGCTGGAATAAAAAACCTCCAGTAAACTCGTGGTCAGACACTTTACTAAAGTTTGGTTTTCTCGTTGACCCGTGCAAGTAATGTTGCTGCGAACTTGTTTTGAATCCTTAAATATGGCGACGGTAGTGGACTTTGGTCGCCCGTTGTGTCTAGGCCCAAAACTTGAAGCGGTGTATCGGAATGAGCTGAGTTAATTTGTTTCCAGAACCTCCGACAGGATGAAATCCTTAACCTCTGGTTAGCCTAGCGACTTCCCGCCGAGCGGTGAGTGTATCTTGCCTAAATTTTAAGATAACTCTGAAATGGATACGCCAGAAACATGCTTAAAACGATCCAGTCTTTCCCTTGTTCGATAAACTGCATTTCTCTCAAAGTAGATTGAATAGTCTGTGTGTAGCAGCGGTTTTTTCAAAGTTTAAAACAGAAATGCCATAGGTTCGCAAGTCAAAAGATGATTTATGGACTCGGGTGGCAACACTTCGATAATTGAGGAAACAGTATCAGTCAGGCGTGTCATTAATTTTGGTGCAAAAATGAGACTACTTCAAACTACCGTTGGACAAGTAAGGAAACGAAGAAATACTATCTTCTGGGATTAGCGAAGGTATTACAGATTTATATGAACTGAGCTGTAAAGTTATATCGGTAAACTAATAGACTGCGAGTCGCAAAGAGCGGGAAAAGGCCCCCTTCGCTATCACAACAGACATGTTTTCCCGTCTCCACTGTCCTACCGGACAGTACCGTATTAGTTTCCCCAACCTAGAACAGTCGAAGGACGCTATCTGGTTTATGGAAGTATTGATTCCCTGCCTCTGGTCACGCGCGGAATAGTCTTCAAGAATCTTCTAGAATCGAGCATCTCTCATGAGGGTCGACTTGCGCGGAGCATCTAGCGCACTATCCAGAGTTTTCAGTCCAAAGTTTTCCGATTGCCCACAGTAAATATTCGAGAGTTGTCCAAATTCCCGAGTAAAGCCCGGGTCTAATAGACCCCCTCAAATCTTGCATGATTCATTTATTCGAGGCGAAAGTTAACGTAGAGTTAAGCCTTCCAAAGAAGGAACAACAAAGTTTAAACTAGGTACCAGAAAAGTTAATGTTGAGTAATCAGGCCAAAGTGTAAGAATTTTTTCAGATTTCCATAGTAAATCACGACTGCAAGCAAGTTCTTGTCATCACAAGCCTCCTGCTTTCAGACAGTCGTGAAATTTATCGCACACATTTCTGTCTGTCGTTTTGTTCCATCAGTGAAGTTTCGGAAAAAAAACTGAGATTGTCCACACAGATGCGCTTCACAGATGAATCCAGAATGTTAAAATTCTATGTTATTGTGACCGATTCAGGTGGATAGCGCTCTGAGCTCAAGGTCACATCAAATTATCTAGTACGGTATTCCCTTTGAGTGGCTTGCGAATACCATCAAGAGTTCTCGTGAGAACGTATCGATCGATCTGACTTTTGTGCGGCAGCATTGAACAACAGTTTTTCTCACAACAAAAAAACATCCACTCTTACTTACTCAGTAAAAATGCCTACTCGTTTATCATTCCAACTTTGCCATGGTGCCGCGGTCAGAGTGGTTTCACACTGTCACCGGTTATGTACACAAATACTTCTGCAAGCCACACTATGGGTCTTGTCTTTGGTCAATCCGATAGTCACGCAGTTTGTTCTCACATATGACCCACTTACAGAAACGGCCAAATTCCACTCGCCCTACTACTGAATGCGCAAAATATGTATGTCGTCACGCAACTTAGTACGGTATGCCCTTTGAGTGGCTTGCGAATACCATCAAGAGTTCTCGTGAGAACGTATCGATCGATCTGACTTTTGTGCGGCAGCATTGAACAACAGTTTTTCTCACAACAAAAAAACATCCACTCTTACTTACTCAGTAAAAATGCCTACTCGTTTATCATTCCAACTTTGCCATGGTGCCGCGGTCAGAGTGGTTTCACACTGTCACCGGTTATGTACACAAATACTTCTGCAAGCCACACTATGGGTCTTGTCTTTGGTCAATCCGATAGTCACGCAGTTTGTTCTCACATATGACCCACTTACAGAAACGGCCAAATTCCACTCGCCCTACTACTGAATGCGCAAAATATGTATGTCGTCACGCAACTGAAGAAACAGAAGCGATATTTGGGCAAATTTAAACGTACAAACTGTCTGAAAATGCTGATTTGGGGAACATGTGCTTTGAGAAAACACACAACGACGAAAAGTTCCGAGATATACTGTTAATATATATGTATGTATCATACATGTATATGCGTTTAATATAAATGGTCGTTGGTTTGTTCGGTGAGCCGATCGATTTGATTGCAAACGTTTCATCACCAGTCGAGGAGACGACATATCGGTCCGCTGTGCTCTGAGGATTCCCGCTACCGCGACAGTACCCCAACCGCGTACTTGACAGTCGACTGAAGACTAAAGCCAAACTGTGCGTCCGATTGTCTATATACAGCGCGTCTCATAATAGACGCAAAAAATAACGCCCCTGTGAAAACTTTAAAATTTAAACACTTATCATTTTTTCATGTAAACATATAAACATCGTGGAGGTTTACTGTAAATAAACTTTTGGAAAAATGTTGAAAAAACCGCTCGTTTCTCCTATAACAATTGGGAGGCGGTATGAGATGTGAGACACAGCATGTTTAACTTCTTCGTGCGTCACTCGTGCACAATCCTCTTCAATTCTCGCTCTTAACTCCACCAAATTCTTCGATTTTCATGATATACGCGAGGATTGATCATTCCCCAAAACCAATAATCCAGAGGTGTGAGATCGGGTGACCTTGTGGGCCAAAAGTTTGGAAATCCACGAGCAATGACTCTCTCATCAGAAAATTGCTCTCGGAGGTGAGTTCTTACTTGGTTTGAGTAGTGGGATGGAGCGCCATCTTGTTGAAGGATTGTCGATGACTTCTTGCGCTGCTTGAGTTGCGGGATAACATGCCTCTGCAGCATATGGAGGTAACTGTCACCGGAAACCGTAGCCCCAAAGAAAAGGGACGCAGGAAACACGTTGAGGAGAATTTCATCCACATACAGAGATGAGGGAAATGGAGATTGTGGGTGAGGTACTCGTGAGGAGCTTCACGGGACCATATCACGCAATTGTGCTTGTTGATTATGCCATTCACAGAAAAATTTGCTTCATCG
The DNA here is from genome assembly GCF_000715545.1 of Opisthorchis viverrini. Classification (NCBI taxonomy): domain Eukaryota; kingdom Metazoa; phylum Platyhelminthes; class Trematoda; order Opisthorchiida; family Opisthorchiidae; genus Opisthorchis; species Opisthorchis viverrini. The sequence continues at coordinate 20,203 of NW_008751710.1, forward strand.
TTCCATAAAATGTTGGGGATGAATTCTTCATTGTCCAGCAGCCAGTTAGCGAAAGTGACACGTTGCCCCTTGTCTTCTTCCGTGATGTTTAGTTATAAAGTGAAATGATACGGTTAGAGATGAAGGTGGTGTCTCATAATATAATGCACGCTGGCGCGGGGAATGTCGGTCAACTGAGACACCTGAGTTATTGGCCATGGTGCTCTAGGACTGAAGTTGCTCGATGGCATTCTGTACAATGAGCGCTCTTCCCTCACTCAGAGGTACTCTCCCTTTGCCAGGAAGACCCAATACAAATCAAGCGTGTAATGTTCGACACGGTGAAAGGATCTTTGATGAGACTATTTTTAATTTTGTAACCACGAAGTGCGGGGAATAATAGTTTCATAATTTCAATGCGCGTACTGACATTCATCATTAACAAAAAGGTGTTAACATTTGCATACAAAACCTCCTTTATTTGACTACTAATATTTAAAAATTATATTATATTTTATTAACTGACTACGTTTTCTTATCAATTCAATTCATCATTAACAAAAAGGTGTTAACACTTGCATACAAAACCTCCTTTATTTGACTACTAATATTTAAAAATTATATTATATTTTATTAACTGACTACGTTTTCTTATCCAATTCAATTTTGTGTTTATTATGAGACAGTCTATGGGGTGGGTTTGGCACAATCAAAATCGACTGTGCAGTCTATCGTTCTGTCTTACTGTTTGCAATATCCTGAGGCAGTGAGACAAACGATAAACATAAACGGCACGCTAAAACGTTTGGCCGATTTCATGTATAACCCCTGTACAATATATATTTTGAAATTTAGTTGTCAAATGCAAACACAGGGTGCTAGAGATCGCAAACGAGGTGGAATAAACGGAACCCGCTAGGATATGATATAGAACCAGCTGTGCTGGTGGTGCCAGACAAGACAATCGGAGGGTAGTCCGGTCCCACAGCTGCTTATTTTAGGTCATTTGATGAACAGACTTCGACTTCGGGGACGACCAGATACCGTGATAACATTCAGGTAAGTCTTAAAACACCACACACTTGATTTCATCTATGGTGAAAGTCTGGCCGTTGACCAAGCGGCCTGACAAGCTGTTATGTCCACAAGAGCTTCGATGTACCATGAATCTCAATATCGAACGTATCATTGAAAAAAGACGGTGAACCTAATCAGGGCTTTCTAAATGTGCACAGCCCACACGTTCTGAGCAGCACTGGACTCGTTTGTCACGCGCCAGTGAATCATCCTGCTAAATTAACCTCACCTCCAGCCACCATCAGCCGCAGATAAGTCAGCCGTGACTTCTTAGCTAAACTCACCCGGCCCCAATGTCATATTACTAAATGACATTACAAGTAGTACTCAAAATAGTGATTTGGCGACCATTTCCACTAAGACAGCATGGCAGCTGTCATGTTGTAGAGAACTTTAGTGGGATTATTCATCTGGCAGAAACGCGGAATTCTGTTGAATCCTATGGGAACTTCTGGATCCGAGGAGCCCTTTGGTAAAAAGTCAGTACTGATTCTCGGTGTCTTGCGCTCATGATTAGGCTGACCAACCTACGTATAACTGCCGGTCTATCTTCGGCATTAGCTGTTGTCGAGCTGCTTAGTTGTTCAACCTCCACCACCACACTCTCAAGTCATTCAAAAGGCTATATCTAATCAATCAACACAAATGGCGCGTAAACCATACTCGTGAGTTAGGTAGCCCGCTGAAACGGTGGTGAGAACAATTAGGACGAGGCTGGGAGAATTTGAACGAATATGAGTGTCACACACGGGTGGATAAGATCTATGGAATACATAGTATCAAGGAGACTGGACCGGTCAGGCGGAGCGCCCGTTGGCATGTTTGATTGCATTTGGATACGTCCCCAAAAAAGGAAGTGATATTGAGTTGTGGCAATTAGGAGAGAAAAGACGAGTGTTTTCTACAGCAACAGTCTAATGAATTCACGTTAGATCAGATAATGAACCGGGAATTTTATCTAAGTGGAGCAAAGACAGCTTCAGCATAGATGGCTTTGCGCTCTCTGTCCAACAGATGATCAAAGCACCCTGAGGAGAAGTAGGTCTCATAAAAAACGCACTGAGATTTCGACTTCTCTCCTGACTGAGTCATTAAAATGCATTTCGTATCGACTGACAAAATACTGGCATGAATTTGTGGCTCTGCCTGAAACTATTATATGTGGAGCGAATTCCAAACGAAACTCAATTTCATGGCTCTAAGTTTAGAACTTGATGAGACACGCAGACAATCTGGAATTGCTTCCACCGCATTTCCCCGGTAATATACCAAGTAGAGCTCGGTTTGATCCACTTATCTCCACGCTAAATGTAAGGTTTTTCAATGATAGACTGTATGTTTTGTGTCTACGTAAATTTAAATCCATTCGTTGTGATTTCACCGAAACGACTGGACGCCCGCATCGGAGTTCTATAAAGTTTGACTACTTACCGGAAAATGAGTAGTAAGGTCTTGATAATGTGCCAAAATGTTGAGACGATAGCGATCCTCGACTTCCCAGTATAGGATGATTTCACTCTGCGGAATGAAGCTGGGTTTTTCGGACAATGGAGTGTGTGAGGACGGTGCAAAATGAGTGTAATTCATGGAAATCTTCGCCCCGAAGGTTCGCCCCTTCCTCTTGACAAAGCAATTTCACGAATCACCAGCTTTTCCATTCACTTAAGATTCCAACTGTCTCCATTTTTCATTCTAATTTTGTTCTGAAAGTCTGTTGTAAAGCTTTTAAGCCTGTATCCCGACCCCCTTTGTTATGTGACTACTGGACCAGTCCACGTCGAGTTTATGAGAGTCGTTACCTCCCCTTCACTGGTTCTAAGCACAGACGAGTAGGACAACTCATCCTGCTATAGCCTCAACGTACAAAACGCCTTGCATTTTGTCCAGGTTAGATCCGAATCGAACGTATCGTCTTGGTGACAGTTTTTCATGCTTAATCGAAATGTGGCAGAGGTCTCAAAATCAGACAATTACGACCTTTCCATGCCTAGTACATATCTGAATTTCGTACTACTGATCCTCTCTTGTAGTAATATCAGTGACTGTGGAAACTGGAATGATTAGTGTGACATAATGATGCCCTATCACTTCTGATGAGTATCCGCCATGATCAGTCCAATAGCCAGTTTACCCACGAAAAGAGCGATTATGGACAAGCAGTTCTCAGGACTACTGATGTACTGGCCTATCACAAGGTACCTATACCTCCAAACAGTTTGCAAACTGACAGCACGAACGCTATTAACATCGATCAGCCGCCATTCCCTGCGATGTTTTCTGGTTAATTGCAGGAGGCATCACGGGGTTTCAGAACTGGAAGTGGTACTGCACTAGCAATATCCAAACTCTTGGTAATCTGTTTCACACCCTTCTGCCGCTGCGCGCTGAGGACGTCAAAAGACTTTCAGTGTTTGATCATCGATGTCTTCGGAGCATTGCCCAAATCTGGTGGGGAACGCCGATTCAGCAATGCTGAAGTAAGTCGAATAGTATCCGGGAGAAATACCTCACCCTCGATAGATGAACTGATCACACTGCATAGGTTGCGCTGGTTTTGCCACGTGCTGCGTATGCCAGTCGACAGACTTCCTCGAAAGGCTCTTTCCGCACAACCACGTAAAGGGTGGAAGAGAGCCAGAGGCGGTCAAACAATAACTTGACAGCGAAGCATAAAAGTCATTACCAGCAAACTCGGCTGCGCTGGTCATTGCCGTCTTCCTGGATGGAGACCCCGAGAGGGGCTATATCAATTGCTAGAAACATTGTCAGACATGGCCCAGTGGCGTCTTCAATGGCGCTCGTGCATCAAAGCTATTGCTCTCAATGCATAGCTCCCCCCCCACTTGACAGCCCACTGACAGTGCTGGATTTATGCACCAAGTTATCATCTCCCGCCCGCAATGCGCAGCTACCTACCACCCCCATTCATCGGTGAACGAAACTGCGGCAGCTAATACCAGTGTATGATGAGTACGCAGTTATTACAGCTGACAGTGATGATGATGATGATGATGATGATGATGATGATGATGATGATGGTGATGATAATGATGATGATAGTGATGATGATGATGGTGATGATGATGATGATGATGATGACCTTGCGGTTTCGGTCATTCTGAAGGAGGCAATGGAAACAGCACTCCTCTCGGTAAACGGTGTGTCGGCACGCCTCACATAGACTGTCTGCAGAGGTCACGCCTGGCAAATATAGAACAACGCAGCACTAACTTTAGTCCGGTGACGCTTGAGACCCAGTGATATTCCGTTTTGACGCCAGAGGTAGAATAAATTAGCGAATGTGATTCGGGTGTTTCAGAATCTCCGTCTGACACATATCCGATAGAGCTAAAGCAATTGCCAGGGTATGTAAAATTCTCTACAATCTCAAGTGTTTCTCCTTGGTTTGTAAGACGTACGTTCAGAGACTGTGCGTTCTGATGCATGACTTTGCACTTTGAAAGTGCAATACGGATGTCAAAAGGCGGTATGCTAATTGTCATTCTGTTCGACAGAATACAAGCCCGAATAAAAGGGGAGCTGGAAACATTTAAGACGGCGCTGCAAAACAGCCCCAGGAACAGAATATCAATGGAATTTGCTCGGAACTCGTGTACCCTGACGACAGTCTAGCTGCCACAAACACGAAGCTAGGGACACTTTTTCATTTTTACCTAAGATTGCTAAATTTTGAGGGCGATCAAGGTGTGGCGCATTTTATGATGTGTTTGAGGAAGCTGCGTGTAAGCTGAACTCGAGTCCCAAACTGGGAACTGGTAGTAAACTGCCGGTAAATTTCGCTCGGTTACCCTGTTGTAGTGACCGAAGCGAGCAAGCTTCTAAATTTCTCGCAACAACGACCTGTGAAGAGTGACTGTTACCAGAACGGAACTGTTAATTGTCTAAAATTTCGTCTTAACTACGGACTGATCGTTTCTGGTCAATTCTCACATTCTGCTTATATTTGTCGTCACCACACGTTCAGCGACCAGATTGCATCGTGCTGAGTCCCTATTGATTTATCCTCGTTCCGCTCTCACGTGTGACTCCTATTGGTCGGTGCATTTCGTTATTTTCTGCTCGATCGTGCATAACTGTTGGTTCCTATTGGTTATTCGGTTGAAGAGAAAGTCTCAGCCAATTCATGCCATTTTTTCCAATGTATATAAACCGCCTTACTTCGCAGCAAAAAAGACCTGTTCCTGTGCTCGACTTTGGCTTCTTCCTTACGCGAGTTGACGGGTTACCTCCGGACGACACAACAGTGATCACCAAACGAACATCGACTACCGTGGTCTCAGATCGGATATGACCCTGTACTCGATCCTCAGCTCATGCAGAAAACATGACTGCAATAGCAGCATGTGGTGGTCAATGATTCGATCGAATTTAGGTAACTTCATCTCCCCAGTCGAATTATCCGATGAAGTTGACCCCAGAGCGGTATTATTCCTCAAATCCAGAACACAAGTTTACTCGACTTTTCGGGTAGTCCAAGTTCTGTTTGATCGTCAGAACTGATTGTTCCGACATCCGGTCTAATGCAAAGTTCGGCCTAGGTAAAGAGATAGACATGTAGCTACATAACTACTCGTAATGCACTACTCACAAAGTTGCTGAAAATTCCTCGACAGCCTTATTATTAGTGCATTACGAATATACATGTACCGCGATATCTCGAATATCGTAGCAACTGAACACGAGGCGGCATGGCGCAGCACATTCAGTTGCCTGGAGACATCACAAACGGGAGGTCCAGCTGGGTTACTGGTGAGGCTCTCGCAGAACCAAATTTGTTTGCAAATGAGTGCATTGCTCTAATCACCTAACTACTCACCTGAAGTCTGTGTGTTCCGCCAAAGACGAAATTTGGTTACATAATTGATCCCACCAAGTTCCAGCACACCATCATCCCGAAGGTTTGCTATAGAAGGGAATGTTGGTAGCTCAGGTAGCATAGATGGTAGTTAGTTTGTTCGCTGAGCGATCGATTTGATGGCAAACGTCTCATCACCAATCGGGGTAGCATAATCAGTGCGTTGTTAGGGAGCGTAGCGAGTGGTCGGTGGTTGTGTCACAACCACCAAGGTTGTTTGGCAAACACAGAGGTCAAAAACCAATGGCCACTCACCAAGAGGTCACTTGACCAATCCGACTTCCGGTCCCAGGAGAGAGGATATTTGTCGGATAAGTTAGCTAACCGGGGCTAACCGCTACTCAGAGCATTTTGTAACACTTCAAACTCGAGTATATCAGCCATATCTTGAGTTGTGTCTGGGATATTGGGATTTCTTTACCCTCGTTCTTCTTCGGTTAACTCAAAATCATTCAAGCACCTTAAATCCGCAATGAGAATGGCCGAAATTTTCGCCAGCACAAAAGGTGACAATGGATCCATGTTGATCTGGATAATCCTGACATACTCCGCGCTGTATTTGACTAGACTTGTTATAACTCAGGCCATCTGTTCACTCACTCATCCCGTCCGCTGACAATGCCAACAAAGCCCGAAAATTTCGGGTCCGGAACGAGCGAGCAAGCTTCTAAATTTTTCGCGACAACGAAGTGTGAAGAGTGATCACCAAACGAACATCGATCACTGTGGTCTCAGATCGAAATTGGCCTTGTAATCGATCCTTAGCTCAAGCGGAATGAAGAATGTGTCCATGTTTCAGTACGTATTTGATTTCGTCAAAATCGATGCACAAGTCTTCATCAAAATGTTGTTTCGGCCTAAACTTAAAGCGCAGAGAAATTCAGAGGCGAAGTTGGCCAGTACTGAGCAGTAGGCCAGCGGTTAACTGCCATGCACTGATGTGACGGTTCTCCATTCTCCTACAGTAGAACGAAGTTTTTTAATGGCACTTCCTATAATTGACAAAGCGACCAGGAGGAACTGTGTTCCAAGAAAAAGTTGAGTAGAGCTCACAAGCACGAGTGTCAACTGGCCAAGTTTACTTTAGAGATCAATCGAAGGGTTATTCCTTGTGGAAAAACGAGTATTCGTAGGACGTTAATGACGGGTTGGAATCTGAATTAATGGAGATATGTTTCTTAGGTTCAGTGTGGATACGAAACGTGTGGGAGATATTACAATGACATTGTGACAGACATGACCACAAAGGGACACAAACTGACGTTGAAGCTGTTGAAACGCAAAATGCTGGTCATATATAAAGTGAGAGGAAAGCATGTATGGAGCATAGCAACGTTCGTTACACACAACACACGCGAATAGAAGAATACTTGAAAAAATTGGTTTTTGTTGTGGCATCAACGTTCTTCGGTGACTATCCGCGCTTCCGAAACCTATCCATGAGACAGCTAAACAGCAAGTCACAAACTGTCTCGTGCCTTTCGATTGGTAGCTTTAGATAGTGAGAAGTCTACCAAGGCCTATGTCAATGCCCTGGTTCCCTTTCTCAAATGAAACCACTACGGCAAAAAGGAGTTTGCCCCTCACTCGTAGCACACGGACAAACCGAAAGTGCAAACGACCTTCAACAGGGAACCCAACCGAAAGAACTAGATCCTAGGCTGGACCCAAATCGCTGTAGTTTCCCCCATTGGCTTCACACTTGGTGACCCGATCTAGCACAAAAAACCCCTCGAAAGACACCGAACATAACTTTAGCCCGATTCGGCTGACTGGTTCTCCTTCCGCCTTAATGTTGACCGACCTCGTGACCTAGTCACCCGGACTAACAAAGCTTGTCTCGAAAACGAAGCGTTACGCTGCAGTCAGTCTACCGATTGTTACCATACTTTTCCTAAAACGGGTTTGTCCCTTCCTGGAAGGACGTGCTCCCCTACTGAGTAACTCTTATTCTAAACAGATTTCGGCAATTGCATCCACGAAGCCTGATCCAGTCACCTAATGATCTTATTTTTTTCCTTTGTGTGTTAGGTTAGTACTCTGACAGATATCGATCGATTGCAGAATTTCAAAACCCGGCGATAGCACCCAAATCACCCGAAAGTAGATGAGAACCGATAACTAGTTTCTGTCTTGGGTTGAATTTCCCGGCAAAATCAGATTTGTTTACGAGCAAGAGTATTTGTCGAATGTGCCATTTTCCGTCATGTGCGAATGTTTGAAACTGGGATGAAGCAAACTGAAAGCAGCTATGGTTGGACGTGAGATGCACTCACCTTCTGGAGTAAACAAAACTGAGAGCCTACATGATTCAGCAAACGACACAAGTATTTTCGCTCCCTAGTCAGGTGCCAGTTTGTTCGTCCCTGTGCACTGAGGTGGATTAATCAATCCAGAGGACCCTCTGTTCACTGACGCCGCTGATAGCCGACGATGCGGACATGATGCTCTGATGTCCGGCGATGAAGCTACACCATCTAGTTCACTTTGCATTCTCTCGTCATCCACCTTTACTCCACTAACTTGTTCTCTGCTTCCTCCTGCATACCAGCTGGTACCTAGATTTTTTTATGATAGTTTAATCTTTCCCAGCATACATAAGATTCAGTCTGCGATAACGGACCACAAAACAGTTCTCAATAGCTGAATCCGGGGGGTTAACGGCGTGGCCAAGGGTCATTTCAGATATAAGTAGTAATTATCGGATTATGGATTCGGAATTTAAGTTTTTCAGCTAATTTAGCCGGGTTCTGAGCACTCAATCAGTCACTGATATGTTGGTCAGCGTCCCGACGTTTTCCGACTGTGCTTTCTTGTTCATCGTGATTTTCATCGCCTTGTTTGGAGGACCTTAAATCGATCATTTTCAGAATGATAAAAATTCGAATTGTGTGATGGTAGCAGTGTGTGTGGGTGGTAGCAGTTCAGTTCAAAAACCACACGGAAATCTGGCAATCTTTACTGTGAACTCCGTGGAATCTCGCTACCAAAATTAACACTTCCGCGTTAGGTTGACATAAGATGGTAAGCAACTTATTCGCCTTTGGCGAAAGTACTTTTTCGTGGTAGTCGACGGCCTTTGACTGAAAATACCGAGCAGAAAACCCGGAATCGGATTTGCAATGGACATGTTCCCTCAACCAACTCCACCTAATTTGTCTAGTACATGCGAGTTTACTAGATCACGCGACTTGCCTACTACACAAGCACCGAAAATCACGTGACAAACGCCGTGCCGCCCGCAGCCTTGACCGACAGCAAGTCAGTTCCTGTCTTGTTCGCATCGGAACAATTCCTGTTTCATACACACGTCAAACTTTCCTGTGTATATAGGAAGAGACAACACAGTCAACATGCGAAAGCTTGTGCGCGCGCGGGGAGCAAGGAGTCAGCCAAACACTCCAAGTCCACGGACAATTATGGAATACGTGTAGCAGCTATACTGCGGAGAAAACACGATCCCGTCGAGCGGACTTTTACCAAAGGACTCTCACATACAATGAGTTCCTTTTTGACTTGCTCCACATTTTATACTGCCTTTATTTTATACATGCTGCAAATCGCTTCTGTAATCTACTATCAACCACAGTAAAGACTGTTATTAGTGCACATACACCTTCTGAGTTGTATTATGGCTATCACCACCTGTGCACTAATAGATTCATCCCTATTTCATCTGGAACAATCAACTATGTCGGAAATTCACAGCCAGAGAATAAGCAAAGTTGTGTTTTCCAGCTTGCATAACCAAGGAGGAAGGTTTCTTTTCAAAAGAATCTTTTTTTGTTCCTGTAATCTACTTTGATCAAATTTCTCAATTCAATTTCATTACTGCTTGTAGACTGATGTGCAGTTCTACTGTCCACGCCAGCAGGATCAGGATTAGCAAAATGCAGAATCCGATCAGTCTGAGTAGCTCAGACTCCCCGAAGTAAACGCTTCGCCTCTTCTTTCGACCATCGAGTATCTAATCTGGTTGATTGTTTCTGGAATCGCTTCATTTGCCATAATTTGGATGGAGATTGATCTCTCTGGGTGCGACTTTCCCTGGTACCAATCGGAACCATATTGAGCACGGAGCCAATCGAATCCAGCGGATGTGGGATATCGTTCTGTGAACGAGCCAAATTGGCCATGCGTTTTTTGTTTTCTCTGTGTTCAAGGTGAAGAAAATAAAGGTTGTTCACACTCATCGATCTTTGCGGTTGGCTAAACTGAAAAACCGCTAAACTGCCTCAATTCCGTCAGTGGGGATCTACGTAAAACAACTTGGTCGTCTGTCGAGGGTCCCCGGTTTAGAACAAAATTTTCGCACACTTTTAGTTCTTATAAATACATGTGCAGATTATCAGGACGTGGTTTGACAGCCAGTCTGGATCTGGTTCAAGCAGGGATAACTGACGTGGCAGTCGACGATGGTATCACACGAATTTGTTGCTTAAGACGTATTTCAAATAGAACCTTAAAACTGCAATTTCACGAGTTGGTAGATCAGCGACATCGGTAGCTTCGTAATAACGCAATAAACGCTTGGCACGATACCAGGTAACGTACTGTTTAACAGAGTACATGGAACAAGCGGCAAAAAAACCGTTTTCACTGGATTCCTTCAAGTTTAAAGCCTGTTCATCTCATACACAGTGGAAAACTGTGGGCCATATTTAACCAGCAACCATTGCGTCAGTTAATTCACTCAAACCATTCCCTGATGACTACCAAAGTCCCAGTCACAACTACCGTTAAAAAACACTTCCAATGGTGAACTTTCATCAGTTTACTTCTCAGCCCGTTTTGGAGAATTGATCGCGAGGCCACCATGGATTCAACTGTGTTGAGAGTGGAATGCAGCCCATTCGTCATTCGCACGCTGCTGAGTCACGTGTCGTTCGACCTTGACAGACCGGAACGACGAAGCTCGATGACTCACTTAATTGTACATAATCATAATTGTGGCCACTTGATCCAGACGATCTTCAGCTAACTTCACTTTTGTACGGGTAGTTTCAGTGACCTAAACTAACTCCGTCACACAGACCAAGTGAGTGCAAACTTACTCATATCGCAAATGGCGTGAACTATATTAGCTTTCCGGATATACGAAGCGAGACACTTTCAGCATGAACTACAGGACTACCAAGTTCCGATTCAGAAATTTTGACTCCATGTTGGGTTCTCTTTATGAGAAAAACCGCCTAAATGAGGCCGAAAACTTTCCATTCACAGTGTGCAACAGCCTAGACACTTGTATGGGCAAGTGTGTAAGTTGGAATGCGTGGCTACATAATGTGGATGTTCGGGGTGCATCGCGCAGATCCGGTCACATGATATTCAAGGGCTAGTAAGAGTGAAAGATAATGATAGAGGTCCTTCACTGACCGAATTCAATCCAATCTGAAAGTTTCTCGAAGGACAAAACTTTGTTTTGGTGGGCTGGTACGGTATTCATAATCAGCGACGGTAGTCACTTGATTCCCAGATATTCATTACAGAACATACATGAAACCAATTCATTCCGACTTGGTGTTCGTAACCATATGGTAACTTAGCAATTGATGAAGGACACAGTGACTGATGCGTGTGATCACAAACAGCCAAACGTTCTACCCGAGTGCACTCAGGGGGGTTCTTAATCAGTGGTTGGACTATTCTTCCGTCGTTTAGAAAACCAACCATCCCTAAGTTCTTAATAAACTACTTGGATGGCATACAAAAGGCGGACTTACTCCTGTGCATGTTCATCCCACATAGTCTTATACCGATGTGACATGATACACTGCATCGGAGTTTGAGGTCGAGCCGGGCGTCCAAATGTCATTTCTTCAGGAAATTTCGGTTTTCTCAAACGTCCTAGAACCCTCTTGGTCGGATTTAGTCGATAGTTCTTCTCATTGGCAAATCTAAGCCAATCGGGGACCGGATGAATTCCCTCTTTTGTTGATTCAACATTAATTCGATGGAAGTCTCGGGGGAGACAGTCTGGATCAATATGGTCACCCGTTTTTCTGATAGGCCAGTTAAAGCAATCAACAATTTCATTGTATCTAAATGGCGGATTCAGTCCGTAGACAAAGTCTTTGGGTTGTTTTGGTCTACCTCGTGTCAGAGCCTCACCAATTTTCGGACGTTGCAATGTCTCTCGTGAGAGCATGCTCTTTCGACAAACGCCAATTTGTCCAGGAGCTACGTATTCACATTTTTTCAACAAATTCAACGAAGCGTTCTTGCTTGGCATTCTAATTTTCAAGTTTTATTTTCACTACTTTGAATACTTCTAGGTGCCTTACTTTCTGCTTATCCTGCTCTGGTGTTCAAACAAACGGCCTTGAATCTAAGGTCAATACGTGTCCGATCGCAGGATGTCACGTGGTTTCTAGTATCTTATTAATCCCTGATGGGGCCCAACGCATCTACCGAACTAGAATTGGAAGCGAAATGCGTGATTTCACTAAAAAACATAATTAACTCCGATTATATTGTGCACCAGCAATTCCACGTTGAATGAACCTAGTCGATTTGTCAATGTAAATTTTTTCATGCAGAATTATCGGTATAACCGGATTAATTCACTAAGCAATGTCATCATTTTTTGGGTCTGTAATTTAGTCAGTCATCCAGCCATTCATTCATTCATTCATTCATTCATTCATTCATTCATTCATTCATTCATTCATTCATTCATTCATTCATTCATTCATTCATTCATTCATTCATTCATTCATTCATTCATTCATTCATTCATTCATTCATTCATTCATTCATTCATTCATTCATTCATTCATTCATTCATTCATTCATCCATTCACTCATTCATTCATTCATTCATGTATGCACTCGTTCAATAAGTCAAGCTCATGCATGCAAACTGCAGCAGTGCTCCTTTACCTTTGCACATCACACTTCCTCTTCAGCTGCTCACCGAAGCTCATCCACCCCTCAATTTTTGCTGACCCTCAACTAATTATCTGAGATGCTACTAGAAATGCCCGTTAGTAGTTGATGGAAACGACAGCTTACTATTAAGTTTAGCGGGAGACTTGGGCATTGCACTAATTCGGTAAATTCACTGCTTTTGAAGACGATATTGGTGAGTATGAAATTGAAGACATCGTGTCTTGACCAATTCTGATGGAGATATTTAATAATGAAATACACGTCGCAGTGGGTGTGCGAGTGCTTCGCTTTTACAGTTTAATTAGGCTGTACGGCTGTAAGCACTTCAGTCGAGGCCCGAATATGTGACGTGTGATAATTGCTACCCAAAATTTACAGCCTCCTCTGGGTTCGCACTTCCCTGGGGCTTGGTTGGTACAATAAATCATCCCATCCGGGATCTTTTTTCAAAGAATTATTCCCACCCCCAGCCCCGGACGTTTATAGTCTCCGAAACGGCTGTTTTACTCCCCCTGGGAGAGCCTATCACAATGGGAATGTCGGATGTTATGATCCGTACTTCTGTGGCATCAAGCGGCTGACGTTATCCACGATTTTGAAGCACTGTCCTTCTTTCATATCATCGGGTTCTTCGTGATTTATCTAGCAATCAGCTACGACAGTAGTTTAGAGACCATGCGCACGAATAGTCGTTTGTTACAACATGTTCGTCGAAAATGAACATGCTGAAACATGAAACACACAGTAACTGGTCGCCTATCCGAGGCCAAATAATCATAGAAGTTCCATTGTTGGTAAGATAAACATTTGTGATAGACGTGCAATTCTTATTGGAAGTAAGGTGAAAAGTACAAAAACTGTAAATTCGTAATGGAACAGCTTCACCAACCAATGAGCGCAGTACTTGTTCACCACGTTACACCAGTTTGCTTGAGCCACGAATGCTCCTTCGTACCCGCATGATATGGTGCCTGTACGATATTCCGACGGCTGTGTATTAGAAGAACCAGCTCCGAACGTAACGGGACTACATAACAGCCAATGGGATAACCGTTTTCGTTGAGACAGATTTCATTGGTTGTTCTTCACTCGCCCTTGACAAGTGAGTTGTAGTCTTAGCATCACTTTTTTTACTTGCTCGTACGCGACAGTGATCAATAGATCAGCCAGTTCACACGCTCGTTGACTTTGTCCGGTTTGATCAAGTGCACCAGACTATCAATCGGCTATCCAGACCGGGGTTCACGGTAATAAGAAGGCATTAAGGAGACTCTGGTCCACAACAGTATGCTTCTTCACTGGAGTTAAAATGATAGGAACAGAATCGCAAGCTTGTGCGCGGGAACACCAAGATTGCATTCTCGAGAAATCGATGGAATTTCCGATTTGTTTTGAAATCTAGACTTTGAGCATATCTGTGATTCACGCGTATGAGGAACCTGTGTACTAGCCATCAGCCCTCCTTGTCTCAGTCGCTAAGGTCCAGAGCTTCGTCATCCTTCTGAATTTGGTTAAAAACACCAAGTTAGTTAGTTAACAAGGAGTTGTTTTTTTCGTACGACAGCGGCTGGAGCGCAAAGTAGTGGAAACTCAAGAGGTTTTGAGCCATCGTGCAAGGCTTCAGCCGAGTTGGACTTTCCCAGCTGCCAAGTGTTCCAGCGATTTGTGCCGTGCACTTTTCGAATGCTTATCTGTCCAATAAGTCGATTTGAGTTTAGTCATGAATAGATCACATATACGGTAGGCTCGTTTATTTAAATGAATTTCTCGCTTTAACTCATCGGATTTGAAGAACGGAATTCCGCTGTTTCGTCTTCGAGACTGAGTAAAATGCCTGGAGTATCGGCCAATAGCTTAGTCGTGACCCACATAATTGACACTGGTCATGTGATTAATCCGAACACGCCATCTGACGAGTACCCAATAGATGGCCAGCATCGGTCCAACGGCGCGGCATGACTACAGCCGAAGCAGCCACAATAGGTTTGCGAAACCCAGTACTACTCTGTCAATAACGATTCGTACGAGCACTGAGACTGCCTTGGTCATGTGACACAAATTGACCGACCAACGCCCTTCAGACCGTCTCACCGTATCCAGTTAGTCCCGGGCGTGGGGTGTACTACCAACCAGCCCAATTCAATAACCAATATTAGCTGCCTACTTCATTTCAACCATTAGATATGTATCGACCTGATGATGAGAGCACCAACGTCGGTCACTGTGTTCTTGTTTGATTTCAGTCCTAGAACTTCTATTTCTTTGAGAGTCAGTCCCATGGAAAGATTCACCGACTCATGCATTGTCTTCCTGATATGGGGTTGCTCCTGTTCGGAGGTCCAAAACGGAACGTATCACGTTGTTTACACTCGTTGATTGTCTAACAACGCAACAACAAGTCAACACCATCAGCTGTAAAAACTTCCAGGAAGTCATTCGAACGAAGCGTGCGGCCTAGCCATCGCAACGTCTGGGTTGTGATCAGTTCATCTATCGAAGGTGAATTATTTATTCCGAATACCATTCGACTTAATTCGGCAGTGCTTATCCGGTGTTCTTACCAGACTCGGGCAATGCTCCAAAGGCATCGATGGTCAAATACTGAAAGTATTCTGGCGTCCTCGGTGTGCAGCGGTCAGGTTTCTGATCCGTACAGTAATATGGAGCGCATTGCAACATGGTAAACGCGACCCCCTGACGAATAAACTGATGTCACGCCTACGCCACATGTAATAAAGGTTCATGAAAGATGATCTTGCCCTTCCAGTCCGAATGGAAATATTAACTTTCACGAGACCACCGGGACTGATACAGGTGCCCAAGTAGACAAGTTTGTCTACTACCCCAATCGACTCATCCTCAAGCATGAGACTAGGGTTCGAGTCCCATCGGTTTTGCAACAGCACTGTACACTTTGCAGGTGTGAATCGCATGCCTATGAGGGACATTTTAAACAGTTATGCACAGTGGAACTCGTGCACTGGAAGCACAGAAAATATACACTGTGGCACCTTAATGGTACCCTCTCCACCGATGGAAGATGCAATTCGGGGATACACTCAAGAGTCCTTCGNAGACTCTGGTCCCCAATCGACTCATCCTCAAGCATGAGACTAGGGTTCGAGCCCCTCGGTTTTGCAACAGAACTGCACACTTTGCCGGTGTGAATCGCATGCCTATGGGGGACATTTTAAACAGTTCTGTACGGTGGAACTCGCACACTTGAAGCAAAGAAAATATGCACTGTGGTACTTTAATGGCACCCTCTCCACCGGTGGAAGATATAATTCGGGGATACACTCAAGAGTCCTTCGAAAGTGCTTATTATAAGAGAGAAGCATTATACAGTCGGTAAGCCTGGGGCCATCTACAACCTGAGAGGGTTATGAACACATATCTTTTACCAGGCGCTACCGCGCTCCTATTGCGCGTGACCTCTGATGAGCGCTGTTCAAGGATGGTGTCGAAGACCCCAGTCAGCGCTCATCCAATATCGTTGCCTCTGTGTTGGAAGGAAGATGTCTCAGAATACTAGGGCCGTATTGAACGCGGTAATCATAGTGGAATCACCCGGCCTCTTGATATCACTTGTCTTTTGTTGTGGTGATCCGTTGAGTTGCTAACTCGAAAATTGCTTAATGGGGGTTGCGATGTCCAGATCTTCCCACTCTGTCAGGGGCTAGAACAACGACATACTCACGAGAGCAATTTTGGCAGTTCTGTCTTTCCAAGTCGCTCGAATGACTGACCTGTTTTCTTTACAACACTTGCTCATCAAGGAATGTCCTGGAAGGTTGCCAGTAATATGCATGTTCCTTTTTATTCTCACATTCCCGGTCCTATGAGCACATACGGGCATCCGTTCAAATGCTTCCGTCCAACAAGGATACCCATTCAGCTTCGTGTCCAGCGTACGCTGGAAGGTCTTCAAAACCCTGACGTTCAAACAGCTGGTGAAATATGCAGACAGAATCGTTCCGCATGGGTCGCAAAAACACGGAACTGCTGCCATTTTTATTGTCTGTCCGCTGTCAGATACCTCGGTCCCGCAAGTGCTTGAGTATGTAAACTGTTTCGGCTGGTGCGTACATAACGTATGCTGTTCTGGGACCCATGTAGCCACAAAAATGTGGCTACCTTTGTTACTTCCAAATGCACCGAATAGAACTGGTCATATTCGTGACCATATTCAACCAGAATTTCCCTTATGAGCCAAGGCATTTTTCAGCAACCTCTCCCAGTCATGACGAGTGGATTACCGGCGTTTTATCGCCAGTCGAGTTTGGTTTTCGTTTTATCGCATGTTAACGCAGTTCTTCGAATCATCTAGTGGTAAATTTATTACAGATTACAGAATCACAGTTGAGTGAGGAAATTTGTTCAGCCGTAGCACCCTTTTGGTGCTTAACTGCCATGCCACCAGAAGAAAGCACGAGGGCTGGGGTACTGACAGGTTGATCAAGACTAGTCAGGGAAAATCAACGGGCAGAGGTGGGGAACTAACCACGGACCTTCCGGTCAGTAAATTCCCACTCTAATCACTCCCTCCATGAGCCATTCATACTCATGTCACTCACGTTTGAGCGGTCGTCCTCTACTCAGTTCACACCAAAGGAGGTAAACATTTGACTCGAGTTATTCTCTTCACAGAGCTCATTTGCAGAGCGGTGTCTGGGTTCGAACTCCGGACATCTGACACGCAAGGCAAGTGTGTTATCACCACTTCATCAGCGTATTGGTGATTGGTTAACTGCAATATTAACTGTCCCGTTGTTCCAGGCGTCCAGCAACCAACCCCATCACTCGACTGTCAACACGTTCGCCTGTTCTGACCTCGAAATTCGGTGTCCTTCAGCGGAGTAGCGGCAACACGCTTGAATCGCATGTCAGATATGCGGAAGAATAAAATTCACTTAACGAGCGAAAAGTTATCACTAAGGGAGCCAATCAATACGTTGGATCACGTGATGTGAATGTCGTGATTGAAGGAGAGGCGGCGCTATAATCTTTCTAAGTGCGAGTTAAGCCGCTCGTGGATGAGCGGTCAAGTGTTCAGATTACTAACCGGGAAGCTCCATGTTTTATACTCCCTGGAGTTTTTGAGGTGCGCACGTTTGATGATTCGCAATAGGGATGAAACAGTTGCACAATGCTCCTTGGAATTTTCACCACAGATCGGCTTCACTTACTGGAACGAATCTCCAACAAGGATCTCCAAACCTCCACCAACTATCAACAACTCACATCAAACGTCACGGTATTTTATAAGCAGAAAATTGACAACATATCTCTGAGTATTCCACTACATTACTGTGCGTGCTTCAGGGATGACACAAGGAGGAGAAAGTCATTCTCAAATGATCTGTCGACTACAGCCGAAGAACAGTAAACCCATGGCATTGAGACGCATTGGTGACAAGCTTCGTGATGGTAGCAGATTTCATTGCTTCTTTTCACATTTGATAAGTTACAAACTTCTCCGTCTACCAAGCACCACGAAGGGTGCTGAAAGTCACCTTTCTTTCACAGTCGTTTATCCAAGGTTGGGAGGGAGTAATGTGTGTGGCAGGAAGGTAAAACAGACAACCACCATAATCAATTGAAGGTGAGTATCTGTAATCACTGACGGACCGCGACAACCGGTAACCCCAACGATATTTTACGATACTGATGAGTCGTACAAATGTTGTCCAGGATGAAGGGGAACAACTATGGTCACCCAATGCTTGTACGGATCTATATGGTGGTTTTGTAATCTTACAAGATAATATAACTTTGTTAACTTCGTTGCGGAAAGAACAACTCGGTGAAAGCCTTCACCTAATACTATATATACATATATATATATAAAGTGCAAAAGGAGATATCATCCAAAAGCAGGCTTGGTTCGAACAACTGTTTATTTCATCTGAATTCGAGCTCACCGGAATGTTCGCCTAACAAGTAATTTGCGGTGCTCAAAGTCTCAGAAACGCGAAATGTTTTATCTGTTGTCAATCTCATCAGGTAGAAACCGGATGAAATTCAATCAGAAAGAAGAGGCTGGTTTGTACACGACCACATGTTTATCAGTGTGGATTATTGTCATCATAAAACATTTTTTCAGTCTTTTTAGAATTTTAGTGCATTACACTGTGATCCGATTTAGTAAGATGAATGTATCTGGAAGGTAGCGTAGCTTGCGAAATCCTACTCGGCAACAGGGGTAAAGCGTACGGAGCACCTCAAAGTTTCGAGCAGGATGGCACACTACCTGTATAACAGCAGATGCTACTGATGAGACATGCGAGTAGTATATGGTCTTCTCGTTATTCCGCCATGATTTAATGGATGGTGGGATTTATTACGGAATTTGTGGAACTGCTTAGCAGCTTTGGTTTACACTTGAGTGATAGTCAACGAATATCCAGGAGAGTCTACGAAGTCGCGTTCAAGAAGAAGACGGATATCCAGTTTTTTTAAATAAGGCGCATATCAGTGCTGGATTTTCCTGTTTAATTGGTGTTTTTCCATAAGCGACCCCTCCGCGAAGGGCTTTTCTCATTTCATCAGATGTACCAAGGAATGTGTGTCCTTTAGATCGGTTTTCCCAGGCCTTGTTGAACTTTCCTCAAGATAGAGCACTCCTCAGAAGGAACTGTTTGACAGGTCAATCTAGAGAACCCGATTTAAGAGGAACGACTGGTTACCAGTCATTTTGCAACTCTTCTAATGTTGCAAGACATTCTTTTTTGAGAAACCCTGTAACAATTCAATTGTGGTCTGGGTGGCCAAAACGATGTATGACTGGAGCGTGTTGCTAGCATCCTACATTTTATCTGGATACTCCGAGTTCGATGCACTCGTTTTGTTACGCAAAACCCTGCTCCTAATACTTAGGTAATGATACAGCCAAGATGCCTAGTCGAGCGTGAGATTGGCTAGAAGATCAGGTAGCTTGCCAGTTCAGCATCAAGGCAGCCTCTGATTGGCCTAAGCTATGGACCCAGCAGCTAACCATGATTCGGTTGAATGCCGGTTTTACGGCAGTGAAGCATCGGTGTTGAACACTGATGTCATGCTGTCAATGATGATGATGATGGCGATGATGAAGATGACGACGCTGATGATGATGATGATGGTGATGATGATGGATGCCGGTTGCCAATGCCACATCCAAAAGGCGTCGGAATTTCTAGAATGTTCTCGCCCCATATACTTTGAATGCGGTCCGCTATACCTGGTTAGGTGTTTAATAAACGCTGCATGCCTTCGGTATTTCTTCTGCCTAGGACGCTAACTTGAGAGGCTTATACCAAGAACTGAGCTCAGGATTGTCCTTATTACACGTTCCTAGCCAAGTCAGGTAGGACGCACTCATGCTCCGCTTTTCTGTCAGACTCACGAGATGACATCTTTGCTTCTGACACGTCAATATGAAGAAATGGCCGTTGAAATCACGCAGTTGGGTAATGTTCTGGAAACATACTAGTCTCACTGTCCCTGCGGAGGAAGCGAACTTACAGTAGATCCTCGTGATGCCCTAGGTACATAGAGGTTCTTATGGTTTTTTCAAATTTAGGGGCAGACAAGACTGACTTGAAATCAACATATGTGCACCTTGCGGCCTCCGAAACCGCGCGCTGATGTTTTCATTCAACATTCAGAATATCGAAGAACCCCACAACGAGCCACCAGCCCTTAGCCACTTACTCAGAACTTACCCCAGCACTTTGGATCGGACCAGCACCGTCCCTCAATTTTCATGTCATGCAGACAACCAACGCACGACCTCAAACCCGATGAAGAAAGATTTTCGACTAAAAACGGTTTATTCTATCGAATATTTGTTATCTATACTGACCAGAATGAATGCTAAACACGGTTGAAATTTTCATCCATCCTGATGTAATTTTCAAACATATTTCGCTCCTTCGGGATACAATACTCATTTGCATACTCAATTTGACTTCACTGAAGTCTCAACCAAATCCCTACTGAATGTTTCGTTTCAGACGGTCTTCTTCGATGAATGTGCAGCGCAAAGTCCTCTAAACTTTCAGTTGGTACGACATTGCAGTATGGTTTCCTGAATAGATATCACAAAGGAGATCTTCAGTTAGGATACAGCTAAATCTCGCACAAAAATCAAACTGTTATGCAAACGAGTGTAATTCGCCAATTTTGTACAATTCAGGTACAAGTAGAACATAATATCGATGAACACTTGGGGAGTAAGACTACCCAAGGAGAGTGAAACCGGTCGTGGGCTGTCGAAAATTTTGCCATGTCCTTATGAGTGGCCACCTTCTGGAAGCCACTTCATTTTTCTTTCTTCAGAAAACATGTCAAGAAGCATCCTCAGATCAAAAGGACTGCATTCCAGTAGGAGCATAATCTGCAAACACTAAGACGTGCAAGCAGTTGGATCGAAACGTTAGATTTAAGCCTAAAGAGGACAAACAAGTGGTTCGAAGTAGATATTACTAACGGAGATGAGGATGCATCGCTAGGTGGATGGGTACAAAGATGTGAGAGCCGGCAAATTTCACACTGTTCCCTGTTGCTGCAGCTGCTTCTCCAAGGAGATCTCGACACACGCAACGATTGACTCAGCATGTTCGTTCCCTTGTGTTAGGCGGAATTCAACACGGATCCCTCTTTACCACTCGCGCTCAGGTGTTGCTACGGCCGAGAAGTCCACCCCATGCAAGATTGGCCAAGAATTCGGGACGCTTGCCGGTTCGACATCAAGACGAGATCTGATTGGTCAACAATCTGGACCCAACAGCCAATCATGACCCAGTATTACCCGAATGCCGGTTGCCAATGGCGCACCCAGAACGCGTCAGAATTTCCAGAAAGTTATTGCCGCCTACACTATATATATGAAGCGCTGTGCAACTGTTCCTGAGTTCGTTTTGGGCGTCCATATACCTTGTGCACCTTTGGTGGTTGTTTTGACGTGAACGCTGGCTTGGAAGGCTCAAACTGAGAACTAAGCTGTGAAAAATACCGTTATTACACCTTGTACCTTCCGCTCAAACGATAAGGATTCCGCGTTTTAAGAAACCTGTGACACCCCGAAAGATTCTTATTGACATCAGTAAAAAAAAGTGTCTGATGTTATGATCGATGGCAGGGGTTGTGACGTTTTCTGTGGCTGTTAGAACTAGATCGGGGAATTACTCATGCAAATCAATGTGTTGCAGAATGTATCTCGTGGTTTGTTTCGGTAGACTCAGTAATCTCTATCTGTTTCTGTCCACCAACAGCCATGATAAATACTGCGTTGAATTGGGGAGTTCTGCCGCGATTCAGTAAAGGAGACGTAGATACCATAGGGACAAAAATGAGTAGACATCACGTGTTCCATGCACCATACACCGGACATTTGTCACTCTTGAACAACGAATCCTGGGTTTCTGAACAAAACAAAATACTCCGCTTTTAGTTCAGCAGGCTCAATTTATTGGAAAGTCTGACAAACTTCTGACTTCCAAATAACTGTTGTGGGTAAGAAACGGTTGGTTCTGGAGAATCTTCGGTATACCAATTGCGACCCTAATTTAGCCGCGGATAGCAAGATTCATTGATTTAAAAACGAAGACATCGTCTAGAGAGTGACATTTTAAAAGTTATTTGCAAACTGGCAACAATAGGACACACCCGTGCAACCACTGACCCATTGCTACGTTCTGTTCGTTTATTCTGACTGTCTGCATTCCTGTTACATTCCAACCAGTTGTCTTGGAGGGAGCAGGGAGCAGGAGGTCAACCATTCTCCACAAGTCCACGAACAATTATGGAACACGTGTAGCAGTCGCACTGCGGAGAAAAACACGTTCCCGCCGTTCGGACGTTCACCAAGGGACTCTCACAGACGACAAGTTCCTCTTTTGACTTGATCCCAATTTGTATTGCATTTATTTTTATACGTGTGGCATCTCACCACTGTCAACTATACTGAAAACTTTTATTAGTGCACACACTTTCTGATTTGTGTTATGGCCATCAACAGCAGTGCACTAATAAACGTCCGGTCCTGCCGACGATGACTAGAATAATGGAGAAAGGCAGTCGCGGATCTAAACGTTTATCGTGCAGTGAATTGGTTCTTTGTGGTCCTTATCGTGGGTGCTCGAAATGGGACAGGTGACGGGGTCTGACGAACGGTACTCAGACTGACGATCCAACACTAGAAGGCTACCGTTGATTTCCCGATACGAGACATTGAGTCGCACGGAGGTTTGACAGTCCCGAATATCAAAAGAATAAATCCATTTCGAAAGTCTACGTTACTACTTACGCACAAGTAAGTAGAAACACACAAGAAACCTCACTTGTTCATGTTCTTGTTGTCTCTAGCGGTTGATTAGTACATCTGCATCCACTCTCTTCCCTCGTGCTTGCTTTGTTTTGTTCCACATCCATCCACAGTGTGCATCACAAGACAGCATCGTGAATACGACCTTGGTAAACAACATGTGACCAACAGGTTCCATGAACTAGTTAAGGGCGCCATGTGACTTCACACTACTGTTTCACGTTCCACTCGACATATATAAGGACAGAACACGGCCAACTAAAACACATAACAGGTACCAATCATCCGCTCTCAGCTGCAAAATCTTTACAAGTGGAGCGAAACTTTCTACGCCAAAATGTTGCAGTTGTGCTCAAAACAAAACCCGTTCTAATCTACGTTGATATTTTTTGCAGCTCACCAAATTTCATTGTTCACTGAATCAACCATGCCCCTGGCTGAAAAGTCTTGTGGGATAAGTTCCCAGCATCTCTGAGACCCCGGGATGCCTAAATGGGGCTTACAAGTTGGGAGTGGTACTCCCGACTCAATTACCCGATTGCTTTAGTCCATCAGGGACACGTCATAACTTTCGATCATTCAGTTCCATTGTGCGAATACTGAGCGCCCACACAACACAGTCACGACATACAACCTCGCGCGCGCGCGCAGCGAGCGGGGTTTCAACCAAACACTTGAATTCGACGGACAATTGCGGAACACATGTAGCAGCTATGCCTGCGGATGTTCCCGCAGGACATTCCCGGACTTTCACCCAGGAACTCTCACGAGTTATCCACATATGATAAGTCCAGTCAACTTTTCACTTATTCCATTGTTCGCACTGTATTTGTTCTGTCATGTTACAACTCGCCACAGTTGTGTTATTAGTGCATATTATGGCTATCATCAACTGCGCACTAATATGTCGACAAGTCTGTCCCTGATCGGCACAGTGGTGCACCAGAAACCGCACACAGCGAGCGGATTCCAAGCTTGGTGGTGAGAGCTGCAATCATCCTCTCCTAGACCAGTCTTGCGATGCTAATTAGCGGTAAAAACAGACAGGGTCAAGACAGAGCGAGTCAAGGCAGGCCCAGCAAATGGACCAAGAGAGCGGACGGCTGAGTAGGTGGAGTAACAACACCAGTTAGCATATCAGCGTTGGATGGTGAGGTGGCATGAGAGCATTGTTAGTTGTGTCATAGTTGTACGTGGGCTGGAATACTGTCAGAGCGCCCACTTCTAAACAGGAGGACGATTAGGGTCCTCAACCAAAGCCTTTGGCTCGAAAGCCTAACCGCAAGGCAGCGGTGTTTGGCGGGAAATGCAAATGCATTACCATTTCTACGGAACACGTCGCCACATGTTCCAACCCCCAACCTGGAGGGCCAGGAGACTGTGTTCGTCAGACCTCTAACCATTGACCAACCTGATGTGGCAAGGCAGCGATGTTTGGCGGAATTTAAATGCACTGCCATTTCCGGCAACGTCTGTGAAGGAGTCTCACAAGCGGGAAGCTGATCGCTGTCTGTTTGTCGTGTTCGCTTACGCCCCAACTGACTGTAGCTCCGGCACCGTCAAAGACAGATTCAACGACGCCCTGAATGCCCTGCTGCGGCGAGCTAAATGCTCAGACGTCATGGTGGTTGCCGGAGATATCAATGCGCAAGTGGACAGGCTTGGCGTGTCTGAAACTCATTTAGGATATTGGACTGGGTATGTACGGACACTGGTGAACAATTCCTTCAGCTGTGTGCTGATCGCAGGCTGTTTTTATGCAGTACTAACCTCTGAAATAACCGAACTCGTCTGGCCACTTGGTATCCTCCAACGGCAGGCCGACCACAAACTCAAGTCGACCACGTTGCAATTGGCTACCGATGGCGCGGATCAATAACTGACTCCCGGTCGTCTTGGAACACATTCGTGGATTCTGACCACGCAATTGTCCGGAGTCGCTTCTCCTTACGTTTCCATGGGCCGCGTAAGATGCGGACAAATAACTTGGCAACTGAGAGACCGGTAGATCCGTGTCTTAGACGAATTTACCCCAATCATCATCTAGAGGCTTATCCAAATGCTCCGCCATCAGATGACACTGGAGGTTGTGTGTTACCACCTCTTTGCATAGTTCTGGGAATTTTGCCTGTGGCACGGCACCACCAGGCGCACCCAAGCACTGGATATCAGACAGAACGGTGGCAGTGCTCAAATCTCGGAGAAATATCTTAGCCGGTCCGAACATATCCCAGCGCGAAGAATTACCAGAAGTCAAGTGAAAGTGGGCGTGCGAGCCGACCGTGAAGTATGGTGGACACATAAAGCCAGAGGAATGGAAGAGGTCCAGAAAGCCGGTAATGCCCAAAGACTATTTCAGTTGATCCGTGCGACCGGTCCACGGAAGCCACCTATGAGCGAAACCGTCATGCATCAGAATGCAACGACCTTCTCGAATAAAAAGAACGCCTAGACCGATGGACTGAATAATTTGAACAACAACTGTCGTGGCCACCAGCCTGCACTCATCTAGGGCCCACGGGTGAAGTAGAACTCTGGACGATGAATATGGAACCACCTACGACCTCGGAGGTATAGGACTGCATATGCTGTCTCAAGCGCCGCGGAGTTCTTGGTCCGGATGACCTCCCATCCGCACTGTTCAAAGACGGGGGTGAAGTCCTCAGTCAGTGCTCGTCCGATCTGTTTGTTTGCATTTGGGAAAAGGAGTCTGTCTCAGACAACTGAGGAGAGTCGGTGATACTGCCTATTTTCAAAAAAGGGCTCGTAGTGAGTGTGGTAACCACAGGGGAATCAGCTTGACCCCGGTTGTAACGAGACGGTTGGCATCACCTGTGCTTCGCCATCTTACGGTGACTTTTGAGACACTAACTCGAGAGCAGCAGACGGGATTCCGGCCTGCCATGGGTTGACCAAATCTTCCCACGTCGTCAGGTGCGCCATACGATTCTAGTATTCCCGAATTTTTGAGGCGCATTCAGTTGATCGGTCTGTTCTTCTTGAGACGCTTGCCCACCCGGAATGCTCCCTGAAGTTTGTAAACATCATACGTTCTTTGTATTCTCAGACCTCCGGACGTGTGACAGTGTACGGAGAGCTCTCCAAAGGCTACCGTACACAAAGCGGTGTCCGTCAGGGTTACCTAATTTCTCCATTCCTTTTTAACTTCGTGATCGATGAAATAATGAAACGAACGCTGGAGCGTCTTCAAACCACTGGTGTTCAAATAGCCTGTGACAAAAACCTTGTTGATCTGAAATATGCAGACGACATCGCTCTCATCTTCGAAGAGAAGGGCAGGTGCTTTTGGATGAACTGACCGAAGTCATACCGTCCTTTGGTATGCACTTTGCACCCACAAAGTGTAAGGCGTGCAGTCACTGAGCACGCCGCTTACAATCCAGGGAGAGGTACTGGAAGTTGTGGAGAATTTTACGTATCTTGTATTAGTTCTGATTGTAATGACATGAGGTGAATGCACGAATCTGTGAGGCTCGGGTCGCGTTTGCTAATTTGGGACACCTATGGCGTCAGAATGGTCTATCCCTGGATCTCAAGGGATGTGTGTATCAAGTTACAGTACGAGTTGTTTCAGTGTATGGCTGTGAAACTTGGCCTATTCGAGCAGCGGACCTGAGACGTCTTCAGATGTTCGACAATCGTTGTCTCAGAACTGCACCTTGTGTAGGTTGGTGTCGGCGATTCCGTAGCGAGACAGTTAGAAAGCGCGTTTTCGGTTGTGTAATGGGTACTCCCATTGAAGAATGTGCAAAGCAACAGAAGTTGTGTTGGTTTAGACATGTGTTGCGTATGCCAAGCCGTCGTTTGCCGAAGAAAGCGTTGTTTTCCACGCCCAATTCAGAGTGGCGTAAGCAGAGAGGTGACCAACCTTTAACCTGGCAGTGAGGTATGAAGAAAATCACGAAACGCTTGGGTGCTGTCGATGCTACTCGCCTTCCAGCATTGAGACCGCGTGATCCCCACTGGGAGATGGAGAAGGCTTTTGCTACGGGAAACAGCCGTGTCCTTTATCAACTGATACGATCGACTGGCCATAGGAAAGCGACGGTCAGCGAAACGATAAGTGAAAAAGATGGTTCATTAATTCACTCGCAAAAACGTCGACTGGAGAGATGGGCCGAACACTTCGAAGAGCAGTTCAGCTGGCCTCCTGCAACACAG
>NW_008751710.1:48763-58301 GCF_000715545.1 Opisthorchis viverrini
GTCTTCCTGGAGGGGGACCCCGAGACGGGCCATATCAATGGCTAGAGACATTGTCATATATGGCCCAGTCGCGCCCTCAGTGGCGCTCGTGCGTCCAAGCTATTGCCTTCAATGCATAGCTTCTTTTCCACCCCCCCGCTTGACAACTCACTGACAGTGCTGGATTTATGCACCAATTTACCAGCTCGCGCGTGCAATGCGCAGCTACTTACCCCCCAATCATCGGTGAACGAAACTGTGGCAGCTACAACCAGAGTACCACCAGTACACGGTTATTACAGCTGATAATGATGATGATGATGATCCCCACTGGGCCTGGTTGGAAACACTACAAGCTATGGCTGCCAACCAGTGGCGATCTTGTTGTCACTTTCTATCCAGATTGCCTGGTTGATTGTCTGAAGGTGTAGGCACCACCCTTATTCTTTTCTCATAAATAAAGCTTTCAAATAACTCATGGGTTGTATGGGGGTGAAGCATCGGTGTTGAACACTGATGTCATGCTGTTGATGACGATGTGCGGTGGTTCTTTTCTCTACAATAAAGCTTTCAAATAACTCATGGGTTGTATGGGGGTGAAGCATCGGTGTTGAACACTGATGTCATGCTGTTGATGACGATGATGGTGCGGTGGTGGCAAGGTGACTGGCAGGTAAGGAGCCCTTGACAGAGAGGAAGAGGTGGAAATCAGTAGGCATACAAGCATAATCAGTAAATGGATGGGGAGTCATCATGCTGTCTATTTAGATTTAGGGTTCCCAAATACCCAGATTATATACCAAGAGGAGACGGAGGATTCAATGTCTCGCCCTAATGAGTTGTCCATAATTCTCTGAATTGACCAGCAACAACATCGCTCTGATGCGGGAGACGCACAAAACAGGGAAACATCCTAGACAAAAGAGGGATTTATGTACCAGGTTGATATCTTTGTAAGTGTCTAGTGTCCAGAATGTGACATTTTCCACCGCGCACGACGAAAGATCAGACTGAAGTACAGACTCTTTAAAAGATCCCGGAAAGTGTCTTCCCCGACTCCTAACCATTCCTCTAATGGTGGCCGGTAGCATATGTTCCTACAGAGAACTTTTTGAGTTTTTCTTCGAGAAAATCCTTTTTACTTGTTCCCAAACGCCCGAACACATCACCAAACTTCACCATGTAATCCTCAGGGTGAAGAAAAATTGAAAAAGGCAGTGGATCAAGACAATCTGTGGGAGGTTGAACGAGTTCTGTCAGACCATCCAGAGGTGGGGAGTTAATCGCTAGTGGATCAAGACAATCTGTGGGAGGTTGAACGAGTTCTGTCAGACCATCCAGAGGTGGGGAAGTTAATCGCTTCCGAAACACCTCAACACAATGTGTCAACTATGCTTCTCCGTCCACTTGGTGTGATCGATGACTTCTGGCGATGTCAGCTGGTGAGTAACAGTCAAATTATCACTTCCTTGAATATATTTGCCTCTAAATTTCAGTGTATAAGCATGAAGGCCGCATCCAAAGTTGGAATTTTATCGAAACTTCACTGTAGAAAAGGATCTTTCTACACTGACTATTGTCACACTAAACCTGTGACTAGACCAGCTCATCCGTGTTGTTTATGACGTGATGGGCTCCCGTACGACGACTTTGCAATTCATTCAAAGTAGAATGCTTCTGAATTTGATGATGTTCAATTAGCTTCCACGTTTGCTTCACGCGACTGGCCTAGTGGCGAATTTTCTGCTTCAAATGTATTCCGATTTCTGGAAGCCGATTTTGTGTCTAAAAACAGATCCACCCGACAACAAAATTACCCCACTGGTAGCAGCTGTTCCGATTTCATCGGGTTAGTTGGTTGTGTTAACGCACCGACATGGCGTATAAAATTGGTCCACCATGGTTGACGTTTACCAGAAGTACTGATCTATCCACCACTCATCCGTTCATCGATGCGATCCACTAGGCCCGGTAACCTCGGTTCCATCTTGTTTGTGGATTGATTCCAAACTACTCACGAGTAGTATGAATTTAGGTGGCGTGAAAAGACTGCTTTCTGGCGGAACGCATTCCATTGATGTGTCCACAAGTCAGCCGAAACGCACATAGTACACGAATCTTAACGAAGATTCCAGTCGTTTCACCAATCCATGCGTTAGCATATTCATTTCACTAATTGGAACAGACTGGATCAATCATCACGTGGACCAGCTGCACGATGTGTCCCGTTATTATAGTCATGTCCAGATATGCTTTACAGAAGCTTGGTGATGACTCAGGTGAAAGGATATCTGGGTTGGGACAATATGTTTTCGTCATGAGGCAAATGACTCAGGAGGTTTCTGGGGACTCTTTGACAGTCTACACAATGTAGATAAGGTGGCATGCGTAATCAGTGGGTTGATCAATTTTAGTCATCTCGTATGCTGAAGCTTTTTCGACAAAAGTGGAGAGTTTCACATCGATGAAATTCCGTTTTTTCGCCAGGGGTTTTCAGGATACCTAGTTGATCGATCCCAAAGGCTCCCCATTCAGCTGTATTCACGTCCCATTCGTCCGATGATTGACAATGGGGTCTTTATCAAGCTGTTTGACTTTATCGTTCAACCCCGATGTTCACACAACCAGATGTAAACTTGGGTGTGTTTTCTAATTGGCCAATTGTATTTTGTTCCTTCCACAGAATTTATGAACCAACCTTTCGGTCATTTGGATTTCATCGTTAAGGTATATTCTTGGTGGAGTGAAGTAATACGATGCAACTAAATTCATTCATTAGGGGGTGAATAAGCCAAACTTGTTCCTTCCTTCCTTCTGCAAGTAAAGTTGCATTATGGCTAAATTCAGCTTCCAATGGCGATAAAGGGCGTACGTAAAACAGTCTGGTATTTCTAACAGAATTTTCAGCGGCCCAGGTGACTGGAAGCAAATTCAAGTGTGCAGGTCGTTCCAACCACCCGATAAGTATGTCTTTTGTGATATGGTATCTCTAGATCTCGGTAATAATCGATCTGATTACCTTGATTCCAAAACTTAACGTCTGTGGTTTAGGGCTTCTTGTGTCGGGCGATGAGTACTCTGTCGTGTCATACAAAATCCATTACGATCATACCAATCGGTGTATGCATGAGCTTACAGGTTCTCCTTCACCTACAAAGGAATGGTCCACCCTTTCAGTGCCTAGTTGCCATGCCACCCGAAGGAAGCACAAGGGCTGGCACACTTCCAGGTTGCCCAAACCCAGACAGGGGAAGTCGAGAGACAGAGGTCAACGGGGGCATTCCGGTCATTAAATTCGCGCTCTAATCACTGAGTCATCTCGCCCCAGAAACGTAATGTACAGTGCCATTTTTCACGGAAAGCTGATTTAAACAAGCTCTTGATTTTTACCTCCTTGTCTGGACAACCTCAGCGCGTACAGCACATCCACGAGTTCACAGCGGGTAATACATCTGTAGCTACTTGGAAAGTGAATAAATCTCCCACATTGTCCATCTGCGCACCTTTTCCGATGTGTACTACCAAGAAGCAACTATCCGATCGATAATGAGGGAGGATTAAACATACCACATATGGACCTAAGTTTTAAGCACTATAAAAAGGACTCACTCGAATAGACTAGGCTTAGCAGTTAAGTGGGACATGGAACTTGGTTCCCCGGCTGATGCGGAACATTTTCTACCGTACTGTAAATAACATATAAGGACATGGTCAAATGGCAGTCCAGTGATAGGTTTGTGTACTTAGAGGCAGGACACATCGCTTACACATGATTGGGCGTTATTTTCACCGACACTGGGAAAGACACTAACTTGTCATAGCATAACAGGCATACCACACGGACGAACAGTGAGGAAAATCAATATGCCGAATTCTCCACAGAGCCATTTCGATTCTGATGGGTTTTCCTAGTTCCATCCAGTCGAATGCATCTTTGGTGAAGAGAATGAGTGATATCTGGGGAACACATTCGTTGTGTTTCTGATAGTATCAGTCAAAATTCTATTACTCTTCATTTGACAGATGAAAAACATCAGTGAATACCTGATTGTGAACTTTTTGGATCCAAGCCAAGTGCTGACGCAAACTTGTGCCATGCTGTTGGAACTCCGGATGTCGACCCCCACGAAAGGTACAAATGGATGGACACTCCGACCGTGTCCCCCCGATGTCGCTCACATTCACTTGGAACACTGTGTTGGATACCCATGGTGTCTACTGCAGTGTTGGCAGGAAAAATTTCCCGAGTGGGAATTCACCTCTAAATGTCTGGAAAACTTGGTGCCATTCTGGGTGCTCCATAGGTTCAGAACACGTGTTTCCACCGATTCAACGGGGATTGACCCACCATCGCTGCTTGACTGTTGTCGGATTTCTATACGCACCGGTTTGATAAAACTACAAAGTAAGCGGAACTAACGAAATCTGTGAGGTTTTTTTGTGATAGCCTGTCACCAAAAAGACTATCCAAAATGTAGTTAGTATCTAGGGCTAATATCAAAGACAATGGTGTTGCTCCACTGCTGCTAACCTTATTCAATATAGACTAGACTTAGCCCTTCTCCGGACCCACCGCACTACCCCAGCTTGTAAACGTGAAAGTCCAGTAGTTGAGGTACGGGATGAAATGTGTAATAGACTGAATGCAAGGCAAATAACTCGCCAGATGTTGAAGATTACCTACATGGGAAATCTGGTATACACAAGTCGACTAGGGCGTCCATGTTTCGAGAGAGATCATTTACTACTAGCAAGTAGCGAACAAATGGTCATCTCGCACTTGCTTACTGTGGAGTAATTCGTTCATTCGCCCTGTGAAATCATAGACGCATCACATCTTTTACATCGCAGACTTGCGTTGACTCATTCAATTCACGAGTACGTCGTTGGTGAGTGGGAGAAAAAAGAAGACCATTCTAGAATAGCAAACAAAACTGCAGTCATGGACACATACTCCCATAGGAGCATGGAAATTTGGCTGTGACAAGAGACTCAACTGAATCTCTCGTTCATGACAGACTGCTTCACCAGGAACATAAGACTGACGAAAACTCGAGGACTGTGCACACCTGATGAGCCCCGAGAAGGACGAAACCGATCACGGGTTGTCGAAGAGTTTTCAACAGCCTTATGAGAACTGCAATCTTTTTTTAAACATTCTCGAACTGGTTGTATTTCTGGGTTGCCCACAGAAATAAGACTATATACGGTATACACGTTGGTGTAAATCATTGGACCGGTGAATTTGAGTGCGACACCAAGAGTGCTCTGTGCCTATGGAACAGCTTCACTCTGTCATGTGGTACACGTTGGCAGCGATAGCGGAGAGTCGGTCGCTGGCAACGGCCCGTATCGTGTTCCGGTTGCGCTGGCTTGGCCTATGTACAGATAAGCCACTAGGACAGACCATCAGGTTCTAGGTGCAGCACATCCAAGCAGTGTCCTAACTAACTACTGAGATTCTTTGGAGGATCTGGCGGCACCGTGCCAGTGAGAGGAAAAGCGGACGTCAGCGACTGTTGTTATTTGCCACGCAACTTAGGATTGCGGTTGGCCGAACTGTCGCAGACAGTGCAAGGGAAAAATCTGTGTCTGAGTATCGGAAGCGTTGTGCCGAATTGCCATTGTGTCTGTATCAAGATGGCATGGGTGGTTGGCTTAGGCACTTGGTGTTCGTTGGACTGCTGACGAGCTCAAGAGGTCTATGATCCAAGTCCGCATCCATAATAGACAGGGGTATTATTCTCGTTTCAATCGAAACAACTTTCGATACTGTATTTCGCAGTGTCTGGATATTTTACTTCCATTTGTTTAACCACTGTACAAGTAAACGCAAAGGTGTCTGTTTCGTAATGCAACAAATCACACCATCTAATTCCACGAAAGATGAGGTCACTATAAGATTGAGTCTCTCGTGAAAGCCAAATTGATTTGTAAATGAGTGTATTTCTCGAAAAGAGTGCAATTTGGGTTCAAGTAGAATATAAAGTTGACGGAAACTCGGAGACTGCGCCCACCTGATGAGTCACAAGAAGGGCGAAACCGGTCGTGGGTTGTCGAAGAGTTTTCAGCAACCTTGTGAGTAGTTTCCTTTATGACAATAAGGTTTAATTCTTCACTAATGAAGAACGGCAACCTCGACGTCTTCGTTGGTGATTCCTTGCATCTGGCTGATGGTTTCCATAGAGTCAGCCGCTCAGCTGGAAGTCTTAGATGAGTCAGCTGATCGGACGGAATTGCTTATCAGACGTACAATCTCTACCGGTAATCAGGAAGTGAAGTGTGGGCATATACTGTTGTTATATCTTTCCTCCATCTGGTGCCCGTACAGGAAACTCACCTGAAACTCCTGTTGAAGAACAACATCATAAACGAATGATTCAGCTAGGACCCACATTCTCCTTTTGTATCGAGTACCATTTCGTCGTTATTGAGACAAATTAGTGATCGGTCTTGAAACCATGTAGCGTTGCAGAGACCATCAACGATTGGACGTGGTGCATTTGGCCTCAAATTTGGCGCGGTTCTGAAGCAAAGACCAATGTGCACAGTCAGATTTTGAGAAAAATACTCTGGCAACTGTTCGACCACTGACCACAAGGTTGCCGGTTCTAAACGCTCTGAGTTTGGTGAGATACTCACTGGTGATGATACCCAAGCAGGATGAAACAGCTGTACAGTGCTTCTCAGCTGTTTAGCATAGATTGCCTTCACTGACAGGATGAAATCCCTATTGGAAAATGAAATCAGGTTACTTTGGCGATATCCACATTCATTGAACGCCTTCATTTTGAAACTTGGACTCAATGAATTTGATGCAGGGCTAAGCGGGCTGCGTCTTGTTAGTCTTGGAACCGCACTGGTTCTGATGCGATGACTGACTATCAGGAAGGTCAGATTCCCGAGAGCAACCACTAGACACCCGAAATCTACTGAGGTCCTCAGCTCCTCTAGATACTGACCAGACAGACAACGCCCCCTCAATATGCAGCGCTTCACAGCCTTGTATCAAACCCAGACAACGTGAGCCAGTGTTAATCAAGGTCGGACAATGCCCCCGCAGTATGCAGTACGTCACAGTCTTCTACTAAAGCCAGACCGCATGCGTCAGCATTGGGCCCAGTTCAGACAGTGTTTCTCCGATAAATAGCTTGAGACCGCACGCACTCACGCTCTCGCTTGTTCGGAATATGGCTGTTGTGTTCCCTTCTGTGGGTCTTTTTTCCGGCAGTAGGCACTGGAGCGGGTCAGCAGTCAGATACAACAGATTGGCGAATCAACAGATATAACGCTGAGAAAACTGGCTTCACAATTTGCACGTCCGTACGGTTTACACGTACAAACAGATGTCTCTGAAGTCCCCATAATATGTATAAGACCCTTTAATCCTTCACTCGAAAGCCTAAAAGAGTGATTCTAAATCATGCTAATCTTGGTCTTGGGCAGTTTCAAAAGACCGCACTTGGAACACCAGTCGATTCGAAGCAACAGCTCATCTTAGCACAGTTGCTCGATCCAGCCGAGTAGACTGGCAAGTTCCAGCAACAAAGTGAGGCGCCAACATAAGACGGTTGGGTGCACACTTTCGACTGGTGCTGGTACGATCCACCCAATAGGTAACACCTACAGTAAGCAGAAGTAGTGTCGTGATCCACCTCTAATCAGTAACTTAACCTCCAAAATTCAGGGTGGCCGCAGTCCGCCGGTTGTTTTTGGACGTACTTTAGAAGCAACATGACTCGAAAGGGCTGTAGAGTAAAGATATAGCTTGCAGTTTTCTCGTCGTGCAGCTTAATTGAATGGTGTATGTGAGATGTATCGTCCATTGAGTTCGTTTGTGACATTTCGTTTTACTTCCGTTCCCAACTTGCAGGAGATGTCAACAGACGCGACGATTACCTCAGCATGGTCAGACGCTTGCAACTCCCACCCACTTTATACGACTTCCTCATTTTCAAAGAGTTATGGCCAGGTGGAAATTCCCGTTTACCACCACCTCCTGAGGCGTTAAATACCAGAGTGCATCGCGAAGGCATTCACATAAGATGGGCTTGGGACGGATTCATGTTGATGTGGGAAGCAGCACTCAGACAGAGTGACTAGCTGGAGGGTGATGAGTTCAATCGATATCCGTGCCGGCATGCACCTCGCTACTTTGTAAAAGCTTGGAAAAACTTATCCGTTTGTGTCCATTCAAAACCCATGATAAAAAAACCTTGAAACACAGTCCTTCTGTACTTTATCCGGCAAAACGATACGTTTATTTTGAGAATTAGCAATCTTGTATCGTACTTTAACACCAAATCGTCTCTCCTAAAAGGTCACCCAGAACACCACAGGGGATATATCAGCCAAACTAACCCCGGAAGTGGTGAGATTAGTCTAACAAATGAATTTTGATTGGCTAAATGCGAACATAAAATGATCAGTTTTGACCCTAATATTCGTGTGATAAAGTCCACGGTAGACCAAAGCGAGGCACTCCGAGATCCAGGATCCACGCGTGTTTGAATCGCCAGATATCCAGAAATTTTCCCAAGGTATCTCCAAATTAAGTCAAGTAATTTTTACGCAGTCCTCAACAGTTTATCGTGCCTTATTGTGAAAGGGGGAAAATCCATTCACTGCGTTCTACCAAGGACGCAACACGAAGAGTGCCTCCCCCCACCGAAGCATTTGGAATTCCTCCCAGTTACTGGGAGAATTGGTGTAACGATGTATACTACTGATGAGGCATGCGAGTAGTGTGTGGTTTTCTCATAAATCCGCCTCGCGTCTATTGAAAAGTGAGACTTATTACGGAATTTGTGGAATTGCTTTGCAGCATTCGTTTATGTTTGAGTGATAGTCAATGAGTATCCAGGACAGTTCAGGAAGACCTGTTCGAGAAGAAAACGGATACACGAGATGCATATGAGTGTTTTGCTTCTCTGTCCAATAGTCCGGTAACTAACTCCACAGTGAAGGCTTCTTTTCACTGGTAGTTGTGTTGCTTAGGCATCTCGTTGTGCTTAAATCTTTAACGTGCTGCTCACCTTGTCACTTCCAGGTTGGTGTGGTTGTGTGTAGCATGACATCAGCAGACTGGACGACCAGGAGATATCGCAGTTTTTGACATCATAGGTCAATAAATCGCATCGCAAATGAATCGAACAGCTATTGGAACCGAAATCATTGCAGAAAGCCTAATAAACCCACCGACCAGTCAGTCTTCTGTGTCAAATCAGAGTACTTTCTACATTGCAAACAAACAATGAATAAAACAGCCGATCAATAACCGGATTCTAGCGGCAATAATGAAACGGAAGTGCTGTTCGAAGCTACGAAAAGGCTAAGCGACTTACCTGAGCTTAGTGATGTCGTTCTGTGTTTGAATCCGTTTGATGCGCGATTGAGATCTGCGTTTGAATCTACGCATTATGCTCTGGTGGATAGTCTGCAGCTTCCAGTGAAAATTGACTGCCGCGCCTGTAGGAATCGGCAATGTGTGGTACTTTAAACGGGTTCATCATAAAGACGAACCCCCCCCCAACCAATCTATCGTAAAGCTTAGTCATCC
>NW_008751710.1:58507-61950 GCF_000715545.1 Opisthorchis viverrini
TCAACCTACTTACTTACTCACTTGGCCTGACGAAGCTTTTGTGTCAAAAACGAAACGTTGCCCAGCAATAAATCCACCGATTGTTTACCAAACCCCTCTGAAACGATGACTTCCCAATCGGTCCCAAACATTTTCCATATTAAGACATATTAACGTCTGCCGTTTCAGATCAGTAGGTTATCCACGTAGCAATAAATGTGTGCAAAAAAACAGTGATTGCACATTCGCAACAGATGAAATGTTGAACCTATCCACGTACCACGGCATCCCGGTCGTTGCACCCTAAGGTTGGCTGACAGACTTGCCTTCTCTAGGGTATTCATAAACCTTGGTGAAAAGTGAACTTTGGAGTGCAACCTCACTGCCGCTCGGTAGATTGCCCCATGATGATTCGCCAAACCATACCTACTTGATTCGGCTTTGAGATCAGTAACATATGAAACCGGACAAGTTGAGTGGCTCATATAATTACGATGGTCTATGATGACGAACGCTTCTACCTCCACAAAAAATCGGACATTTTCAGTTCAGTCGCATGCGTTTTAGCCAGTGCTTTTTTACGGGTTGCGCTTCTATTCTAACTCGATTTGCTGAAACCAATCCCAATGCTCGAACGGAACACGAAGCACCAACAATTTACACAACAAACAAACGAACAAAGTGATTCGGCCTAATTACCCACCACACACAGAACATTCCTACAAAGTTTGGATGTTTGACCGGTCCCCTATGAGAGCTGCAGGGAAAGAGCTCTTCCCCTCTCAGCGGAGCCATCCGTAACAGTAGTTGCCCCCTGCCGGAAAATTCCAAAAAAGTTCTCTAGAAGAAAGTCCTTTCAAAACGAGGAAGTGCGGAACAACTCAGCAAACTCAGTCCCCAAGAGCGCCAGCACTCAGGAATATAAAAAAACAGGAATGTGAAAATCCTGTCTGGATGAAATGAGCTTGGACAGTTGTGCTAATCTGCCTGTCAAGCCATTACTTCCTAGTCTCATTCACACCTTGGCACGGTGGCACTTACCGGGACTAGTACACGCCAGGAAGTGCGAACAAATCATGAAGTAGACAAACGTGTAGACCGGAAAAATCATCA
The DNA here is from genome assembly GCF_000715545.1 of Opisthorchis viverrini. Classification (NCBI taxonomy): domain Eukaryota; kingdom Metazoa; phylum Platyhelminthes; class Trematoda; order Opisthorchiida; family Opisthorchiidae; genus Opisthorchis; species Opisthorchis viverrini. The sequence continues at coordinate 59,600 of NW_008751710.1, forward strand.
CATCAAATTGCCCAAAAAGAAGCTTACTATCCAAATAAGCCTCTGGTAAATTCCAAAAATCTTTTCCAAACGGTTAGCTAAATATCCGTCAGATCAAGCAACAGGAGCTTCTTGTTCAGCTGCACTAGGTTTTGGGATCTGTAGAATTCACATCGCCGCCTTTTGAACAGACCTACTCCCGTACCACGGTGAGTCCACACCAAACAAGCGCTGAACTCGAGTTTCACTCCTATCTGATCTTATCAGTCGCGTTGGGATTTGAACTACAGACATGCGAAGTAAGCGTTTACCTCTCCTAGTTCACCAGCGCGCACCGGACGCAACTGAATTATCATGTCAGAAAAGTTCAACGTTCCCACGATTATTGAACACGATTGTTTTTGTACGACGCTTCTAACTACTACTGTCGTGGGTATGAATACAACAATCTTGTTCACACTTTGCTTCGGCTTTCAGTCGGTGCACGATGAGTCACCGAAACACGCGTACCCATTCGGTCAGAAGTTTCAAGCCACTAAAGGCAAAACCAAATTTCTCGCACTCAGCTCTGCGGCGGCTCGTGACATAAACGCTCAGCCCCACGGGTGAGAGCACCCACTGGATCGCCTTTGGGTTGTTCGGATGACTAGCTCACTTGAGGACGTAAACGATGTTCATTTGCTGTTTCAGTATAAGCCCCGAGAGACGCCAATTCAGATACTGAGAAATATGGCTCCTATGGGGGGGGTCATGGCTGCTCAGGTCAGCAAAAACCACACGTGCTGCGATTTTAACAGGTGATATGAATGCCCAGATCGACACAATAAGTCCAGAAGAGACCCACTTTGGTGGTCTGTTTACAGCTGATGTCCACCCCATTTCTTCAGCTATGTCCTGAGCGCTGTTTGTTCCCAGCTAGTACAAAATCTCAACAAAGGCATCGTTTTGCCTCGAGGCCACCGGTCGTGGTCTCATTTCGACCAAGTGGCTATCAGCTTCAGCTTGAGACCGTCGTTCCTTCCGGAACACACCACTATAATCTGACCATGGCATTATATGGGCATGTATTTAGTTTCGTTTCACCAGAGAATATACCAGTTGGTGTAGGGTCCAGTCCAAAGTGTCTATCTCAGTAATATCAAGTTGCTCTGGGACGATGTCATTCAGCGGTAAACTGATACGGTGACAATAACAATATGGAAGGCGAGTGGGAAAAGGTCACGCCTTCTATCAGGGATCGTCTCCACACCCAAGTGAAACACTGGATATGATCACCATCAGCAGCTCTTATTGATGTCAGCAACAAACAACTATGATGGTGAACGTGGATCCGCTAAACACCTAAGGATTGAAAATGGGCGATGGTGGACGACGAAACGACTGTACTCTATTTCACCCAATCCGAAAAGAGTAGATGTTAGCCAGGCGCTTCATGAAAAGCATGGGAACTAAATTAATTCACAACAAAACCGCATTACATTGAACAGGAGAGAACGTTTCTTTTGATCTGGTCAATATTATCCCACCCAACATACTTTCACATTTTCTCATCGAGCTCGTCTGATTTAAAATACCTACTGCGGGTAGGGTAGAGTCCAGATGATTTAAATCTGCCAACAGTTTTGTAAATTTTATACTAAATCTAGTTTGACCAAGCGCAGCCGCAGGTGTACACTCGTTAGTCAGCTGGTGGTCCACACAGTCTTCATGGGTCGGTAAAGTTCACGTGACCTTGTGCACTAGCCCTTGTCATGACTATATAACCCATACATTTGCATAACCCATTAACTCGTGATTCTTACTCTATTTTCAGCTCATGTACTACAGTTATTAGACGATTAAAGCGTACATTACGTCTTCCTATTCTGTCTCCTTTCTAATCCCGTCCTGAATTTTCAGCGGCCCAGGTGACTGGAAGCAAATTCAAGTGTGCAGGTCGTTCCAACCACCCGATAAGTATGTCTTTTGTGATATGGTATCTCTAGATCTCGGTAATAATCGATCTGATTACCTTGATTCCAAAACTTAACGTCTGTGGTTTAGGGCTTCTTGTGTCGGGCGATGAGTACTCTGTCGTGTCATACAAAATCCATTACGATCATACCAATCGGTGTATGCATGAGCTTACAGGTTCTCCTTCACCTACAAAGGAATGGTCCACCCTTTCAGTGCCTAGTTGCCATGCCACCCGAAGGAAGCACAAGGGCTGGCACACTTCCAGGTTGCCCAAACCCAGACAGGGGAAGTCGAGAGACAGAGGTCAACGGGGGCATTCCGGTCATTAAATTCGCGCTCTAATCACTGAGTCATCTCGCCCCAGAAACGTAATGTACAGTGCCATTTTTCACGGAAAGCTGATTTAAACAAGCTCT
>NW_008751710.1:62351-69223 GCF_000715545.1 Opisthorchis viverrini
TTTATGTATGGGAACCAACAGAAAAGTAAAATAAAGAACGACAAGATTGAACGGTGGAAAATCGAGTTGGCAGGGTACAACTACGACGTCGTCTATAGACCTGGAACAGATAACCGCGTTGCTGATACCCTATCTCGTAACCTTTGTGCCAACATTACTGGGACGGAAAAACTTGAAGAGCTTCACAACATATTATGCCATCCCGGGGTCACGAGATTTGCACATTTTGTTCGTTCTAAGAATCTTCCTTTTTCAGTCAGCGATATCCGACGTGTGGTGTCCAACTGTTCCACTTGCTCCGAGCTCAAACCAAAATTTTGTGACACCTTTCGTGGCCAGCTTATCAAAGCCACACAACCGTTCGAACGCCTTAGTATCGACTTTAAAGGCCCACTTCCCTCAAACACTCGTAATAAGTACCTCTTAACAATCGTTGACGAGTATTCTCGGTTCCCTTTTGCTTATCCCTGCGCCGATACGTCCTCTTCCACTGTAATTCGTTGTTTGAGCCAACTGTTTTCACTGTTTGGTATGCCTGCTTATATTCACTCAGATCGCGGTTCTGCATTCATGTCAACTGAACTCAAACAATTTTTGTTCGATAAAGGCGTTGCCAGTAGTCACACCGCTGCATATAATCCACAATGTAATGGTCAGGTTGAACGACTTAATGGTACCCTTTGGAAGACCATCTGCCTGGCTCTAAAATCGCGCGGCTTGCCTGTCACACATTGGGAGGCTGTCCTCCTTGATGCTCTTCACTGTATCAGATCCCTGTTATGTACTAGTATCAACTGTACCCCACACGAACGTTTTATGCCGTTCACACGACGATCAGCCAACGGTGCCTCCCTACTTACCTGGCTTACTGTCCCTGGGCCAATCCTTTTAAAACGCAATGATCGAGTCTCTAAATATGACCCTCTGGTAGAGGAAGTGGAACTCGTCTCTTGTAATCCACAGTACGCCCACATAGTTCGTCCAGATGGCAAACACGAAACCGTATCCTTGCGCCGCTTGGCTCCCAAAGGCAACGACATGACATCTGACACAGAACAGGAACCAATACATATCGCCGAACAAGAGGAGCCTCACACAACACCAACAATCCACCGTGGTTGCTCAGAAACTGAACTCTTGCCTATTAACGATGCCTCGCCATCCCATTCTAGTGCAGATCCAGGAAATCACTTGGACATTCTTATCCGACAACAGCGCACTCACCCATATAATCTACGCAACAGAGAGGCGTAAACGACTCCATGTAACTATTACAGCGTTTTATTTTTTTACATTCTTTCTCCGCAAAGTACACACTTATTCCAAGGCGGGGAGAATGTCATGACTATATAACCCATACATTTGCATAACCACTCGTCTCGTGATTCTTACTCTATTTTCAGCTCATGTACTACAGTTATTAGACGATTAAAGCGTACATTACGTCTTCCTATTCTGTTTCTAATCCTCCTGGAACTACTCGACTCTCGCAACAGCCCTGTCTGAGCATTGATATCAAAGCTTAAGCAACATGATGTTCACAGATGGATAGTCTTGTCTTTTTGGTTTTTAATCGTTCCCCCTCCCCAGGCACGATAGGAAGAACCACAGCAGAAACTCCAATATCTCAAGTTCAAAAAATGAAAAAAAAGATGGTTAGTATCAATAACCATCTTCGACAGAGTTCGTGTCCTATCGTATAATTGGACGAAAAGACTTTTTATGAAATCACAGTCATCCTGAAAATGAGCAATTCCAGTTACAAATCAGATAGAGCCATAATTCACTTGGTCCACGAATGTGTGTTATTCACAGGGTAGGTCTGAAACCAGGTTGGAGTCGGGATTTAACAGATTCCCCACAAGTTGCCGCACCAGCTCTATTCTACACTCGTTGCCCGCCCACAGTTCATCACAAACGCGCTTCACATGAACAGTTGGATCATCCTCGTATAAGAGCTTGGGGTCATATTCGAAGTGAACACCACTCAGTATGCCCCAACCACGACCAAGTCGACATGCTATGATTGCAGGGTCGTTGGAATTCTCACTTTGCAGATAAGTAGAAACAGATGAGAAAAAAGTGTTTCAGCACATTCCAGATGAGCTGGGCAAGAGGAGTGGCAAACACATACAGAGAGAGATACCAACTATCAACTGCAATGTATTGCGCAGACCGGCTTCCAACAGAACACTTCGCTACCAGTCCCATAATCACTAAGGACAGAAATACCGCCGCGGGCACAAACACACTGTAAACATTATATGAAATCCCGTTCTAAGCAAAGAAACGCGGCAGGCAGAAACATAGTTTGAGACTCAAAAAGCGTCATCCTGAAAAGTCAACACCTGACAGTTAGGTAATTGGAAGAAAGTGACACAAATTTGATTAGTAACAGCCATGCCTCCCAAAGATTACAGTTAAAGGCATCAATGATACCCATCAATACCCTCGAAACTTCTATTCTTTCCAGCGAGGACGTCGTAGTTTCGTCATTACTGAGCTGAGATACTGCCAGGTTGTCCATGCCAAGACAGGAGCAGGTGAAATGCAGAGGCTGGATTCGAACCAAGGACTTCCGGTCAGTAAGTTCAGTGAGTGAACTGTCTCTAGCTCAGCGGTTAACATCGAGAGCACACGGAAAGCCATCTACTGATGTTCGACGGCATCCGGAGGAAGCTAATTTATTCCAAAATGGAAACCCTTTCTACATGAATCATCATTGTCAGCTGTAAGAACCGCGTACTCGTCGTACAGTGGTTGTAGCTGCCGCAGTTTCATTCACCGATGATTTGGGGGGGGGTGTAGTTAGTTGCGCATTGCACGCGCGAGCTGATAGATTGGTGCGTGTAACGAAATCAGTCCCCGTACCGCCAGAACGAATATACTGTACATCATAAACAAAACATATACAGAGCTACTTATGAATTCACTGCCTACGAAATAGTTCGTTTCAAATGAAGATGTCTCATTTTGTGAGAAAGTGCACCAGGAAATGCGCGCCGTGTCAAGAATTAGACATTAACCTTACTTTCGACATGAGGCCTCGTCCATGTTTTTGAGTCGCTCTTCAATCACACACAAGAAATTCATCAGCTATTAACTGAGTCCCATGGGTACACTAGTTCCATCAGCTACAGTTCCAATCACCAGAAAGCGGGATATACCGCCAATGATTGGAGACGATGGCATGTTCCGTTAGTCTGATAAATGAGTAGCCACGCATGGAGGGCAATAGCTTTGATGCCGCCGCGCCACTAACCGCGCGATTGGACCACTTCTGCCTGTGTTATTAATCACCGGTGAGTTGATTCCATGGGGTCCCCACTCAGGTCACAGTGAAATCACTGCCGTTTACCGTTATTTTTCGGAAAAGTGATCGACATAAATGTGAACGCCCCTGATCTAGGCCATCGAGCTTACCCAAGCGTGCGACCAAGTAAAGTATGTCCCTGTTGCTCATAAGAATGCAGTTTATCTCAAATTGAACCCACCAAAACACGTTAGGTATACTTCAAGTGGTAAGAAACTATCAAAGAGCCACTCACTATGTGTAAAGTACCTTTGACCGATGCCACCTCTGACACTGAAATGTGGGTCCGCCATTAAAATAGCTAACCGCCGCCGGAACTTTGAGTGTTTCATTCGTCCGTTCCACTGAAGCGGCTCGGCAACCCTCGTTCGAGTGATAAACAAACCCAGGATAGTAAGGTCCAACAGCATCTCCTGAGATGGTGTTAACCAGATGCGGAAGTAGAGTGTTTACCCTCAAATAGTCGTATTAATCGTTGTCCGCACACTTCCAGCGGTCCTCCCTTGTCAAATACGCACTGGTCCGAAGCGAAGTATGCACCAGCACACAAGCCCAAATACCTCCCGCCTTTTTGGATAAATTCCCGTATCACAGCACAACCTGAAGGCCCTAGTGTCTCTAAAAATCCCAGGTCGTACCCCCCACCGAAACAGAGGAGGGTTGTTTCGTTCAACAAGTACCGTTCACGAAGACGCCGTCCATCGGTTTCAATAACTGAGGCTTTCGGAAACAACGTCTGTAACGTGGTTCGTAACTGCAAGCTGCTCAACTTTCCAGAGCCCGTGTCATTGTACAACTGGATTAGGCAAGTTTTCATTGAGTGACAGTTTTGATCTCAGGCACGGTGCAGCGGTTGAGACACCTGAAAAGACAGGAGAGGAGCTATTGACTAAGCTGCCGAAATACTAAGGAAATGACAAGATACGGAAGTGAAAATTCGCGACTTGGCAAGTAAGAAGCGTATTAAATATTCAGTGCAAAATTTCAAGATATCAGAGAAGTAAATGCGAGGACCGGTCATAGAGAGCTGACGTCGGTGAAGCAAAATTCCTCAAAAAAGATCACGAAGAATAAAGATCTAAAAGTCATCGCTTCGAAGAAGTTTGGTAAACAACTGATTGTTTCTCGTCTTCTACGAAGAGGAGAACGATGTCGTCTGCATATACCACAAGATCAAGAAGGTTTTCCTCAGAGGTTATTTTAACGTCACGGTTTTGAAGACCTTCGAGCGTTCGTATCAATATTGATCACGGAATTAAGTGGAAATGGAGAGGGGGAGCACCTCTGACGGACATTGTGTTCACAAGCTTCCGGTGCGTTTCTCTATGGGGAAGTATGTAAACAGGACAGACTGGTCAGCCGGGTAGAATGCGCTTTGGAAATCCAAGAGTACTAAAACTGTAAGTCGCTTATACGTATGGCGTCGTTCTAGCACCTGACAGTATGAATATTTGTTCAACGCAACCCCTACAAGGACGGAATCCCGCTTGCTGTCCTGGAGTCAGTGTTTCACGAGCCGCCATAAGGCAACGAAGCACCAGTGACGCCAACAGTCCCGTTACAACCGAACCCAAGCTGACCCCCCGTGGTTACCTCACTTTGAGCCCTTTTTGGAAATGCACACCACCACCAACTCTTCCCAGTTATCAGGAGGAACCTCCTTTTCCAGAATTAAGGCAAAAAGATCAGACAATCTCTGATTGAGGACTTCACTGCCATCTTTGACATTGCGGATAGGAGGTCATTTGACCAGAAGCTCGGTGGCGCTTCAGAGAACATCTGCAACCAAAAATCTCCGGGACCGTAGGGGTTTTACGTTCACCGTCCAGGGTTCTACGTCAGCCAAGGCGACCACCTAATCGGACCTCAGCAGTGCTTAGTTTACCTACCTGTGTGTTCATACCACCAGCAACCACATTATCATAGATTCATGGCTACAGTCCGTTGGGGCGTAAGCAGACATAACAGACAGTTTGGGATGGACCTCATATTCTCGAGATTCCCTCACAGACGCTATCAAACGAACCACACAGAATCGACTAGCAACGGATATCCAATCAAGTAGAGATGCTTCTAATAGGTCGCTCAATACAAAAACCACCCAGCATACGCAACTGCAGCAGCTTCTGCATTCCCAGAGGTGTGTTGTCGGAACCTGAAAGAGATCGAAGGGGGCAGTCAGTTCAATCACGGTAGCTGTGTCTTGTATCCTGGTTACTGACAAACGGCATATATCAATACAAAGGGAATCCAGGTACAAACGAGGGTCGCTTGTTGCTTTGCTTGCTTCAGTGTGTGAACATTAAAGGCAGTCAAGCAGATAGGCTTTCGGGGTTTGAAAACAGATTTCGAGGTGTTCAGGGTTGTCACTGAAGTCGGACGTACCGGACCTGCACCTGAGTGTGATGCACGGTGAACAATCCGATCAATACAAGTGCTCGGACGTGCGGAAAAAGGGAAAAATCGAAAGTGTAATAAGGGAGGCGTCAGCAGTAGTACGTTTCCGCTTACCCGCCCTACTATACGCAGCAAGTGAGTCGACCCGACTGGTGACACTACGCGACGGCCGATTTTCCATGAGATTGCTTTTATTTGTAAGTATCTCGGCCGTACGTGGGCTGCCAGGGCGGCCACATCTAAACAAGAAGACGATTAAGGTCCTCAACCAAGTGCAGTTCACTTTTCACAGAACAAGTCGCCACACATGTTCCAACCCCCAACCTGGAGGACCAGAAGACTGTGTTCGTCAGACCGATAACCACTGACCAAACTGGTATGAGAGACTGTGGGTGTCACAGACACCACCATTACAGCTCATTGGGTAGTGGAGTTACACAAACCATCACAACATGGCAAGGTCCACTTTATGGCTTACCTTTCAGGCTGCCATGTCATGACCCGCCCCGAAAAACCTCTTGAAGAAGAAAGTAGAGATTTTTGGGTATATGGTTGTTGGGGATATCAATATCCCCCAAAAAACTCTGCATTTTTATGTGTGCTAGCGAACTTCCGGCATCTTCAAGGTCAACCTATGAATATATATATGCATTGTCATTTTTTCCCATGATCGCCTGTTGATCGCGTGTTGTTGGACCATTAAAGTTTGTGCCCGAGGTTTTTTCGTCTTCTTACTATCCGCCGTGCTAGGAGTCTGGATCAAGCAACATAGCTGGGGATACAGTATTGCCACGATCCGCATATCATATTGTTTTGCTCGCAGCGTGATCGAACCGTAACATATTTGGCGACGCAAGATGGAGGCCGAACAACTCAAAGTAATGTTTGAGCAACAACTGCAACTCATCAAAGTACTTACGGAGCGACTATCAACTACATCTTTGGCTTCACCGGCTGCGTCGAGCGTCCCACAGTCGGTTGATGGAATCACTGGCAGTATCAACGAATTTTGCTATGAACCCTCAGCTGGCATGACGTTTGATGCTTGGTTTCATCGCTATGAAGACCTGTTCAGGGGCGATTTTTCACTTCAAGATGATAGTTGGAAGGTTCGCCTCCTGCTCCGCAAACTTGGACCCGCAGAGCATGATAAGTACGCTAA
>NW_008751710.1:71666-89619 GCF_000715545.1 Opisthorchis viverrini
GTCAGCCAAGGCGACCACCTAATCGGACCTCAGCAGTGCTTAGTTTACCTACCTGTGTGTTCATACCACCAGCAACCACATTATCATAGATTCATGGCTACAGTCCGTTGGGGCGTAAGCAGACATAACAGACAGTTTGGGATGGACCTCATATTCTCGAGATTCCCTCACAGACGCTATCAAACGAACCACACAGAATCGACTAGCAACGGATATCCAATCAAGTAGAGATGCTTCTAATAGGTCGCTCAATACAAAAACCACCCAGCATACGCAACTGCAGCAGCTTCTGCATTCCCAGAGGTGTGTTGTCGGAACCTGAAAGAGATCGAAGGGGGCAGTCAGTTCAATCACGGTAGCTGTGTCTTGTATCCTGGTTACTGACAAACGGCATATATCAATACAAAGGGAATCCAGGTACAAACGAGGGTCGCTTGTTGCTTTGCTTGCTTCAGTGTGTGAACATTAAAGGCAGTCAAGCAGATAGGCTTTCGGGGTTTGAAAACAGATTTCGAGGTGTTCAGGGTTGTCACTGAAGTCGGACGTACCGGACCTGCACCTGAGTGTGATGCACGGTGAACAATCCGATCAATACAAGTGCTCGGACGTGCGGAAAAAGGGAAAAATCGAAAGTGTAATAAGGGAGGCGTCAGCAGTAGTACGTTTCCGCTTACCCGCCCTACTATACGCAGCAAGTGAGTCGACCCGACTGGTGACACTACGCGACGGCCGATTTTCCATGAGATTGCTTTTATTTGTAAGTATCTCGGCCGTACGTGGGCTGCCAGGGCGGCCACATCTAAACAAGAAGACGATTAAGGTCCTCAACCAAGTGCAGTTCACTTTTCACAGAACAAGTCGCCACACATGTTCCAACCCCCAACCTGGAGGACCAGAAGACTGTGTTCGTCAGACCGATAACCACTGACCAAACTGGTATGAGAGACTGTGGGTGTCACAGACACCACCATTACAGCTCATTGGGTAGTGGAGTTACACAAACCATCACAACATGGCAAGGTCCACTTTATGGCTTACCTTTCAGGCTGCCATGTCATGACCCGCCCCGAAAAACCTCTTGAAGAAGAAAGTAGAGATTTTTGGGTATATGGTTGTTGGGGATATCAATATCCCCCAAAAAACTCTGCATTTTTATGTGTGCTAGCGAACTTCCGGCATCTTCAAGGTCAACCTATGAATATATATATGCATTGTCATTTTTTCCCATGATCGCCTGTTGATCGCGTGTTGTTGGATCATTAAAGTTTGTGCCCGAGGTTTTTTCGTCTTCTTACTGCCGTGCGTGCTAGGAGTCTGGATCAAGCAACATAGCTGGGGATACAGTATTGCCACGATCCGCATATCATATTGTTTTGCTCGCAGCGTGATCGAACCGTAACAATGGTGGCAGCAAGCAGCTAAATCCGGTGAATTGAGTTTCCCACTTTAATAACTCGAAATCGTTACCAACACCCCATTCACGCACTATTTCATGGTGAATTCATCGCAGCCAGCTAACGTATACTGTAAGACGGAAACACCACTTATGATCGTCGGTTCGGAGTGCCCAAGGTTCGCAACTATAGAGTAAGATCACCACCACGGCTGCCATGCATACACGCTCCTTCAGCTCCAAAGCGGTTCCTGACGCTGTAATTGACGAGATTTGACGTAAACTATGTGTACATTCACAGTATATGCTACATTGCATTCAAAGCTTACGTATCTGCCAAGATACGTGGACCGAGCAACAAACTTAGATCCTCTGGGCTAAGTTCCCCAATATACACGCCACCGGTGGCTAAGGGTGGCACGATACGTTTGCGACAGGTCGCTACGGCCGATCTAGAGCTGCCACCTTGACGTGGTGGTCTGGCTTGAGCGCAGCAGTAAACCCAGGGGTTACACTGGCTGGAACTTCGTTCCACAAGGGACAACCATGCCAGGAATGTCACAAGGGAGCAGTCAGGAGCAGCGAGACCCCGTACTACCATTAATCGTGTAACGAGGAGGTCTGGGAGTAAATTCGCACTGTCCTCTGCGACAGGAGTCTGAAGGTAGAAAGGTGTCCTCCCAGGCGACCAGCATGTCCATATTTATGGAAACAGCGATGCTGCCTTCCCCCGAGTAAGGACTAGTTAGAAAAGGTCGGCTCCAAAACCCGCACACTCCGATGGCCCAACGGTTGACCGTGACCGCCGGTGCATTATCCAATACGATCGAAACAGTTTTCAAACTAGAGTCCGGTGCTGCTCAAAAGGCACCTGCTGTGCGCATCCGCATTAGGAACGAGACAGTAATGCCTTATTCCCCGCGTTCTCGGGTTAGGCCAATCCCCTGCAGCCGAGCAGGTCAGACTATCGAGTCATCGCCTCCGGGCAAGGTCCGCTGCTCCGAGGGGTAAGACTTTTGAGCCAGAGGCTAGGGGTAGGGTCTCCGAAAAAAACTCCACATTCATTCATTGCCTTGTGGGTCAGACTTTTGAGTCAAAGGCTTCAGGCGGTATACCTCAACCAAACCCCCTTCCTCAGCCTGGGAAACCGGAGAGCATCATTTGCCCTCGCAGTTCGGTGTCCACCGATGTCCCTCCCAAACCCCTTCCCACCACACAAGCAAACGTCACCGGGTCACTTGACTGTCAGTGATCTGACCGAAGGGTCCTATTCTCATTGCTGCCTATTAACAGTGAACGAAATAACGCCCTTTTAAATCCATGAGATCCTTTCCATATAGCAGCCTTTACTGTCCGTACTCTATGTCGAATTGGTAAACAGGTGATACATGCTGAGAACTAATACTCCCTTTAAATTGATGTATGCTATGTCTCCGAAACATGCATACAATACCCAAGCGTGGTTATGCACCTCAGAACGCCAAGAATCATCATCATCATCGACAGCATGACATCAGTGTTTAACACTGATGCTTCACTGTTTCACGCCAAGAATGGACTCAGCTCTTTCACATTTCTCCCTCCGCGTGTCCAGTGACCCAGAAGCGATGACGATATGGCGTGGGAGTTGCACTCAGCCGCAGAGCTGAATGCGCTCTGCTGGACTGGATCGCAGTAATAATAATAATGGTAATAATAATAATTGTTCAGCTGTAGCACCCTTTCGCTGCCAGGGGAAGTCGAGAGGCAGAGGTCGAGTTCGAACCACGGACCTTACGGTCAGTAAATTCGCGTTCTAACCACTTGGTCCATTTCGCCTCGGATTTAAGGTAGCAGTGGTCCTTGCGACGTCCGGTTGTCCAGTTCAATCAAGCTCAGTGCCTCTCGGAATAAAAAGCGGTGCTTGTTTGAAGTGTCGGCTTAAGACCCAACGGACTGCAGTTCTGATACTGAGAAGGATAGTTTCTATTGTACGACAGTGTACGGTGTTGAACACTGATGTCATGCTGTCGATGATGATCAGCTTCTATCGAGAGCTATCCGAGCTTATTCGTCAAGCAAAAAGTACCGACATCGTGATCCTTGTGCGATATGAATGCTCAAGTAAGTCACCTGAGCTCTTTGGAATCGCATTTGGGCGGTCGATTCGGGGTCGATGCTCGCCACACAGACAACAAAGATAGACTCCTTTAGTTCTGTGCTGACCATGAACTGTTCCTGGCCAGTGCGAACTTTCAGCATAAACGTTCACATCGCGTAACCTGGCGGCCATTGGCTGCAGATCAACCATGGACCCAGTTGGACCATGTGGCCATCAGCCACCGGTAGAGAGCCACAATTCAAGACTGTCGTTCCATCTAGGGAACACCAATTGATTCCAATTACACCATGGCGCGTGCAAGGCTGACGGTTCGCTTCCCTTCAGGCCCCCGCAAGTAGGAAAGAACCATGCCCATCCACTATCTTCGAAGAGCTACCATAGCTCAGCAGTATGTACCTGAGCTAGCTCAACAACTTTCTACAGTATATCAATACTGTGGTGGTAGTAGGCATGTGGATGATGTATGGCAAAATATGAAAACAGCTGTGTTAGCGGCATTCAGTGCTGCCTGTCCGACTTCTCCGATTCGATCACAATACCACCGGATGTCGTCTAGATCACTATCCATGACTGACGCCAGAAAAGCCATACTAGCAGGCAACGAGTACGACGGCGTACGCAAACTCCTCAAACGCCAAATGGTGAAGAGCCTAAGGAAAAAGCGAGAGCTCTGGTGGACATCGAAAGCTCGGAAGATGTAGAGGGCTTTTACCACGAGAAACAGCCGTACCCTATATCAACTGATACGACCGATTGGTCCTAGGAAAGCAACGGTCAGCGAAACGATAAGTGAAAATGATGGCTCATTAATTCACTCACAAAAACGTCAACTGGAAAGATGGACCGAACACATAAAAGAACAGTTCTTCTGGCCTCCCGCAACACAGCCTGTGGAGATAATGTATACAAACAATCGCCCGTCGGAAGAAGTAAAGCACGAAATATCCGTGCTCCAACGTGAGAAGGCACCAGGACCGGACATTCTGTATCCAGGCCTCTTCAAAGAAGGCGGAAAATCTCTGGTGACCCGCCTGCAACGCTTTTTGGTGCTATATGGGACGAAGAGAAGATGCCTGCAGAATGGGGCATGTTGACAATTATCCCTACCTTCAAAAAGAATACGCGGACGCTGTGTGAAAACCACCCTGGCATCAGCCTGGTAGCTGTGGCGTCGAAGGCTTATCTTCCAAAGGTTGACTGAACACCGGGAGAGTCAGGTCCGCGAAAACCAAGCTGAGTTCCGTCCTGCAAGAGGATGCATTGATCACAGCTTCACCAGAAGACAGATTTGGGAACAGCAACACTGCTTCTAGCAACCAACAATGGTTGCGTTTTTTATCTGAAAGCTGCCTTTGACTCTGTGGGCCGTCAGATACTGTGGCAGTGTCTGTGGAGCAAAGGTATCCCCATACATTCTTGACCCTCTTTAAAGAGCCGTACGTCGACTCCCGCGGCTGTGTGAAAGTCTACGAGAGACTCTCTTCTGAGTTTGCCACACCAAGTGGTGTCAGATAGGACTGTCTCCTTTCACCTTTCCTCTTCAAATTCGTCACTGGTACGATTATGGAAGATTCACTCGCAGCCCCTAATGCCTGTGGGGTCGAAGTGCACCGCTCACAGATATTGAATACGCAGATGACATAGCCCTTCCTGGATCTGACCCCAGTGGTAATGCAAACAATATTAAATAATCTAAATAATTCCGCCTCATGGTTTGACATGCGCTTTACATCAGCAAAGTGTAAAGCGCTAATGCAAGACTGGGTGGACTCGATCCCTGGCGTCATGCTTGCGGACGAACCGATCGAAGCAGTAGACAACTTTGTTTACCTGGGCGGCTGTACCAATCCCGGTAGTCTCCCAAAAGTTGATATTTCCACGTGGATTGCGAAGACCACGGCAGCTTCTGTGAATCTGTATCATCTGTGACGTAGACGTGACATCAGCTTATTAGTTAATGTTCGAGTTTAAAGTGCTTTAATGCGCTGTACGGATCAGAAACCTGACCGCTGCGTACTGAGGATGTTAAAATACTTCCAGTGTTTGACCATCGATGTCTCCAGAGAATTGCCCGAGTCTGGAGGGAACGCCGGATCAGTAATGCTGAAGTAAGTTGAATGGTATTCGGAAGAAATAACTCACTCTCGATGGATGAAACGATCACAAGGCATAGGTTGCGCTGGCTTGGCAACGTGCTCCGTATGCCAGTCGACCGACTTCCTCGAAGGGTTCTTTTCGTACAACCACGTGAAGGGTGAGAACGAGCCAGAGGTGGTCAATGACTTGAAGCGAAATATAAAAGCCATTACTAGCAAGTGCCTTTTTTGGATGCTTGTTAGCCGAAATTCGCATAGACATCCCTTTTCCTCTCGTAGTTACGCGCGGCTACGGCCAAGAAGCACACTCCGCACGCGATTGGCCAGGAGATCAGACGGCTTGCCGGTACAACCTCAAGGTGGCCAGCGGCTAGAGGCACAATGCATTTTTCTGCAAAACCCCTGCGGGCGAAATAAAAACTTTAACGTCGAAATGTTGCACTTCTTTGCATATATGAGTAGACTGAAAACCCCCCTCATCTGCCGTCATTTTTTTGCGATTTATTTTAATCGATCTCTTCTGAAAAATACTGGCGCACATTCGGCTTTGAACTTCGTCTGCTATGGCTTCGGAAGTGGCTTCCTTTAAGAAATTTGTGGGTGTATCGTTTTCATCCTTCACGGCATTTGAGAAGACCTTAAATGAATACATGAGGGATAACTTTGTGATATTTGTGCGTTCATCCAGTAATCGAAGCACCAACACTATTTTGCGTTACGAATGGGTGTACTGCAAATGCAGCAGGCGCCCTCCAAGACCAGCGGAAAGCCGTGGAATCCGAAGAAGCTGGTAAGCCGATAGTATTTTGTGTCGACACCTGTGCTGGAGAATGCATATACCCTTTCTATCAGGCGATGTGGCTCCCCTGCGTACACCTGTTCTCTGTATTTCGAGATCAGTCCGTTCCGAGCAGTAAGAACTATTCATCATTGACTTTCCTTAGCTTGCTTTCCAATCCACTAACGATGGCTGTCGGATTACAACCTACCGGCAAAAGGTGTACGCCTTACATTTGCTCCCAAACTACCGCCGACAGCTTTCGACGGTCTTCGTAAACAACTGAATCGAGTGATGGATAAGCTTCAGAGGTTAGAACCCAGTAGGGCCACAGCCATCTTTAGGCGATTGATTGTTCAGGGACAAATCCTGCTGCGTCAAGCCTCAAAGTCTGCAACCGACGACCTACCGTTGGTGGTCGTGGATACTGCACCTCAACCCAGATGGCGGTCTGGAAACGCTGACTTGGGGTTTTGTGTACTCTGTGACCGGCCGACTACTACCAGTGACCACTGGTTTCAACGGATCGCGTGTCACATCACGCCGACTGTTGCGACGGTGAATCTTGCCCACTGTGTTGTGGTGCTCTTCAGGCTTGTCCCAAAGGTGAGTCCACATGAAAATAAATTACTTTTGCTCCTTAGCCTCGGGCCCATCCAGAAAACGCAGGGGTGTGCTTGCTACCCGGTCCGCAAAGAGGGCGTCTTATGATGCTGACCTGGACCGAAGCAGAGTCCCAGCACAGTGTGTTCCGGAACCCTGTGTGCGTCCGTGTTTTCGGGTCCACAGAAGAACACCTCGACAGCCGTGAGTCAATGTCTAACAACTACGACTAACTCTGTAGAGCGCCAGCTAGATGAAAGAGACGAAGATGATTTCATGTGACCCATCGGCTCCGAAAAGTTTGCCTGTTAATGAGGTCCCATGCATAACATGTAGGTCTCGCATTTCTTGAGAGGTGCAGTAAACAGGCATGCGAAATAACCGCTGAAGATGGCATTGTATGAACAGGCATCTACGACAGCATAGTCGCTGCAGTGAATTTTGGGGTAAGTATCTCTACCTGTTTGTCGGCCGCCCGCCTCATGGTGATGTTTCGATAACCCGAATTATATCTTCCTCTCGTTTCAGGACTTCAACGGCCAAATGAACGCTCCTCACGAGGAAGAAAATGCGCCTCACAGAAGGACATATGTAGACTTCAAAACGAGGAATATATCTCAAAATTTCAAGACGTCCATTTTGAGCCTTCTCTCCGTTACCGTTGTTTGGATTAGTTAGGCATCGCGTACCCCTGGCCGCATGTTAGTGGTGTGCGTCGGGAGAAGATCGATGAACCTCGAGGTCTTTCTAGCATAATTCGGAACCTATAATGAAAATCTCTGTAATTTGCCGTGCACAATGTCTAGCAAATAATTAGCGTGCACTACGAAATTTTTACTGGCAACAAAGAATCATCGACCAAAATTTGTTTGCACGAATGCACCCACGCATATGTCGCATCTCCAAAGGCCGTTTATATTACAGAATGTTGAGGGAATCTGTTCCGGTGGAAAAATACGTGAAAGTTACGTTCATTGTATGTGAGTCAACCCTCCCCACAATTCGTGAGTTTTTATCATCAGGTAACATATTCACAGTCGGCGGTGTTTATTGACCCGGAGATTTCGTTCATTTAAACAAATCGCCATAGTAAAGGATTTTCAATAATACAGGAGCATATACATTATACACAGACATTCTACACTATGAAGTGGCAAGTCTGAAAATGCCGTGGATTTCGAGAAATCAATCTCATTGTGCGAATAGCCAGCGGCCTCAAGGTGAGCTTTGATTGTCTAAAATTTTAACCCAACAACCAATCATATTGCAGTATACCCTGCTTGCCGGTTACCAGTGCGGCATCCAGAACGCGTCAGAATTTTCACAATGTTGTTCCGCACATACCTTATATACGACAGGCTGTGCAAAGATTTTTGGCCTGGTTTTGTGCGTTAAATTGAGTCATGTACCTATGGTGGTTGTTTTGACGGGAACACCAGCTTGGGCGGTTCAGACGCCGCTGATTAGAAGCACACCCAAATTATTTTCGCCCAAACCATAGGGTTTTCGAGGTAATGACTTCAACGGGGAGTTAGTCTAATCCATTTCCACTTTCCGGCGATGTTCCCCGTGGCATTTTGTCTAGGTGAGCGGAATTTCAAGGCCGTGGTCCAACACCGATTCGTATTTTGTTGCCGGCTTACGCGAATAAAACACGAACTCGTACTTCAGCATATTTTGGAACCCTTCGTACTCATTGGAAATTAAAAAAATATCCAAAGAATATCTATTTGAAATTTCGCTCTGGAATATCTGTCATTGGCGCTTTTTGCTTTACACTCCTCAGCTTTAACCTCAGATTCAACCTGGTCACAACACATTTCCCCATGGATCTCAACTTCCATTAAGTAAAACATTGTTAGACAGGAGCATGAAATGTACAGCAGTGTTGCGAGGGCCATCGTTGTGAATGATCCCCATTCCCAGATATGCAAAACTAGCATGCACATAAAAGAGTGCCATGAGATATTTGCAGGTATCATCCGTATTATGAATATGACGCTCCATAGGTGGTGACCGCCATAAAGCGGTCGCCACGACAGCGGTAGCCGTTGTCATTCATCTCGAATACTTATTTTACCTTCTAGGCCAGCATCAATGTGAGACGCTGATTATGAGACCTCATTTATGCACAGTGACACAACCCAATGGCCACCGACGATCTTTCATACCCATAACTATACTCGATGCCGCTTATCTTTGCTACTCATGGTAAACACCAAGCCAGTATCCATTCGGTCCGGTGAAAATAAGGCCTCACTTATGCGTGATAGCCTACCCTGACGACCTGTCATACTGATTGCTGTACTCGATGTTTCCCTACCTGTCTACATCCCGTACCTGTTAGGTCCGTGTCCATGTGTGGCGTTGATTAACCTGTAGCCTAATCCAACCTAATCTGTCGTGCTCATAACTGCACGCGTTCTCGCTTGTCTTTGCTACTTGTGATAAACATCTATTAAGTATTTATGCGGGCTGATGAATACGAGGCATAACCTATGCACACATAACTAATCTAATAGCGAAAAATGAACCTCATATTTGTAACTTTTCTCAACATAATAATAATAATGTTTCTTCCCAACTTGTGGGTTGCGAGTTGTTTAGCATGACCATACGTTTACAGTCAGAATGAAGCATGATTGAGGGAGTTACGAGTAGTGTGGACTGCACAGAAAGAAGACAATATCATAGACAGTAGGAAGAATTCGATGAGATAATAATACTAAGTTTCTTCCTCATCTTGTGCGGAACAATGTGCACGAGGTCCGACTAGCCTAAAGACTTGTCCGGCTGACATGGATTTAAACTGAAAAACCAATGCTGCCCACGAGCGACTTTGGGTGGTTGAGTAAATGGCCGGAGTCACAACGAGCAAAAGTAGAGATGAAGATGGAATAATTCCAAATTGGGAGAACGTAGCAAGTTTCGTCTCAAAAAGGTGGTTTGGTCTGAAACCAAGCAGATTCACTGGTTGCAGAGAAGTCAGGTGCAAGGAGCAGATTGGATGGGGACATGGTTATAAAGCATAGGGCCAACTGAACACCGTATACGGAATTGAACTTGTGGAAGAAGCAAGCCAAAATTGCAGCAGAAAATTAGGCTGGCAAAATTTGAGTGAAAATTCATCGGGAACGAAAGAACTCGTCCCAGAGACGGTTGGTGCCAAATGAAAAGATTGTTCGCAGTTCCAATTACTGGCTCGAGTGATCGAGGGGTTTCTGTCGAGATTCGGTGCCACTGGTTTTTTTTGGCATAACGCCTTTGAAAGAGCGAGATGATGGCAACACGCAAGCGGGACACGAACCGTGTGGAAATTTACCGAATTTTGTGGGAAGCACGGAAACACAGAGATGGTTAAATTCGAAGGAGTAGTTCAAGAGGTTGGAATGAATGTGTCATGGAGGCAGTTGGGGTTATGCGGGGAGTTTGTCTTATTTGCAGTTAATAGAACGAGTGAGCGAGAAAGAATGGTCGAGAGGAGGAATGAAACAGTTGCGGGTATGCTATAAAACTGGGTATGGCAGTGCCGTGCCATCGTCGGCCTGACATGCTTCAGTTTTTGGACAGCCTCGTCACGGACGTTATATTTAAGGTGATTGGGCTGGGTTGAGTAGTTCTTTGAGCAGCGGGATTCTTTTCAGCCCGGCCAAGAAAACAAGATAGAACGGAACCAATATGGGATCGCAGGTGTTTTCGTTCGTTTGGGGATTCAGTGGTTGCAGATCATAGGCCAGGTGGAGTGGATAACAGCCGTCCAAACCGGTAATTGCCGAAGTTCAAAGCATGCACTAATATACACCGCAGGGCACCGGCAGAGAACCAACTTGACTACTTTTCGGGACTGCTAGGCCAGTGCCTACGTGCAACGCTGATTATTAGGCCTCAAATATACACAGCGTTTCGATCTAACTGCCAACGATGGCCTGCCATACCCATAAATGTGCGCGCTCTCGCTGATGTCCGCTACATAAAATGAACACTAGGCCGGTACTTATGTGGGCCGATAAAAAGAGGCTCCAACTACGAGTGATATCATAATCTAACGGCCAACGACTACCCGCCCTACTCGTAACTCTAGATGATATTGCCTACCTTGGCTACTTATCGTAATTGCTAATCCTGTCTCTATGTGCAACGCTGAGCATGAGGCTTCAACTATGCTCAGCAGCCCAGTCCAATGGTCAATGTCGGCCCGTCGTACTCATAACCGTACTCGACGTCACCTGCCTGCCCCGTTCATATGTTCGTCTCAACTATACATAATAGGCTAATCCAACGACCGACGACGGTCCTTCATATCCAAACGTCGTCCACCTGCCAACCCCATGCCTAAAAAATACACAACCTCCTTCAACAAATCATGTTTCTATTTATTGGTTGCATCGGTACAAACAGTGTGTGGTCAACCCAGTTCTCAGGTTTTTACGCGATGTTTTCAAAAAAGTGTAGAATCAACCACCACTCGTACACATCTTCTGCGATATCATTTAAAACAAAATTAATCAGAGCTGTAGTGGCTAACTCAACTAGTGCCTAAAAAATCCTTTTATCCACAATTCCCGGTCGGTATCCGCATTGAACCCGGAGACTTACTGTCATAAAAATAAGCTCAATGATTGCTCAATTATTCCACTTGGCGATAAAGAGGGATCCGTGTGTACAATGATGATTCAATTGCGGGATTCGGAAACCATATGCCGCGAAGTTAAAGCTAAAGAGGGGTGTATATTTGTCATTCGTAAGACCAAGTGGTGTAGATTTGAGCCCTAGGATCCAAGGGCCACACGCGTCTTCAAAAGTGCACCCATGGATGAAGCAGTAGCAAAGATCTAGTGAGTGGGCGGGTGCTTTGTGTAAAATCCGCTTGCTTAGAGAACCGAATCCCAAATTCACCCGATTTCTGCTCTCTGATTTCGACACAATGTAGCTTAATAAAGTCGACACCTCGGTCTTCCACATTCAGACTCGTAACCGTAACATACTAAACCACATTAGCAATTTAACCAACAAGATGCACTCTTCTGGGCTTCATTCAACTCGTCGTTCATGTCAAACTATTGCAACTCATATTCACTTCTGAAATCATGTCGACTATATCCGAACAAATGAGCTAGCAAGATAGCCAAACCTGATGCAATCCAACTGTCTCAGGTAATGATATTTGTCCGGCCGGAGGCTGAAAGTACACATTCTTCAGGGGAACCCCCGGTACACAATCAGAAAATCACTATCTAAATGCCACTTTAAGGATTTGTTGAGACCGACCCAAACAAACTACGGTTTTAAGGCAACTGTTGTTACACACCAGAAAATGCCTGATTTGCGCTTTTCAAATAGGCCAGGTCTCACAGCCATACAACAGAACGGCTCGTCTGCAGCCTGATGCACATGTTGCGTTATATTCACGGATATACCGCCTTAACGCCATAGGTGCTTCAAATCAGCAAACGCGACCCCAGCATTGCAGCTTCATGCATTGACATCATCTGTCACAATACAATCAAGACTAACATAGCTTCGAGTATAAATAAAACGCTGCACCACACTACGTCTCCAACCGGATCAGAAAATACCTGCAATCTTACATGAGGTTTGATTTACGTCTGTGAATTTCCTCGGCCAACCGAAATTATCCCCGTCCTCACAGAATTGCCCACCACAACTACATAAATGACGGCCGTTGCGAGGATCTCCAGAAGACGAAGTACCTTCGTGCGATGAGGGCTTGACACTCTATATCAAGTTTGATAGCTCACTCACAATTATGTCATGCCCTCTCTTGACTGTGTCCTATCGCCTGCTTGGTTAATTACCTGCGACTACGGAAAACCCACGCTTTATTCTGACTGTAACCTCATAATCATGCCTGATGGTACACAACCCACCTGTTGGGAATAAACGTCATTAAGATAACGTGACACATTTTGGGTACAAAGACCACGCCAACGGACAGGATGACCTTAGTCATTTCATCCAAAACCCCGGCTCTTCTCTTCCCCTTAGAACATAAGGATGATACCTCTTTACCCCATGTCGATAATATTTTTGTTAGAAGATATTTAAAAACCGGGTCCAGAAGACGTTTCAGCGTTCGTTTCATTATCTCGTCGATTACAAAAATTAAGCGGAGACAGACAGATGCGATCTCGACAGACACCCTTTTTTGTACGGAAGCTTTTGGAGCTCCCAACACTTTCATATCATATGTCCGCACATGCGCCTCTCCCATCCATGACGGCGCAAAAGTTCGCATGGTTAGCAACTCTCATTTCAACTGTATACCTTCTCACCAAAGTTGACTCTTTCCAAATGACGAACTTCAAACTCCCCCTTCCGCAATGAAGGAAGAGAAATCTAAAATGGAAACAACTTTTATCGGACGCTTACGGTCTGTCTGAGCTTGCCCTGTGTGTGGAACTCATCCCAAGCAATCCTCCTATGAATCGAAAAATCCATTGGTAGAATAAGAAAGAATGCTACGCTACTCACCAAGTAAACACAATATGACGCCTCAGAGGCATCTGGCTTTGCAAAGCTCCACGCTTCTGTTTAGGCTGCAAAAGCTCCGTGTTGACTCTTTCCAAATGACGAACTTCAAACTCCCCCTTCCGCAATGAAGGAAGAGAAATCTAAAATGGAAACAACTTTTATCGGACGCCTGCTTACGGTCTGAGCTTGCCCTGTGTGTGGAACTCATCCCAAGCAATCCTCCTATGAATCGAAAAATCCATTGGTAGAATAAGAAAGAATGCTACGCTACTCACCAAGTAAACACAATATGACGCCTCAGAGGCATCTGGCTTTGCAAAGCTCCACGCTTCTGTTTAGGCTGCAAAAGCTCCGTTTTGAAGTCAGGTCATCGAACGAACATGCTATTCAACCAGATATCTCTGACCACAAGTCTCTCCAAGTTCCAGACTGTCTTAGTCGCGCACAACCCAGCAAGTACACGTCCCTCATATTCACATATATCCGCGCCAGTGAGCGTCGATCACATACCTATTATCTGCACCTGAATATCGATTACCGTTTTTTAGATCAGTCATTGTCGCCTCAACGAAGCAGTTAGGAATTGTGAAAATCTTTGACTGCCTGCTATTTTGGGCGACATTCCAACTCACATCAAATCGCTTTCTAGAAAACCGTTTGGACACTTTCCTATTTCGAGTCCCCAAAACGCTTACTAGCTGTGACGAATTTTTTGGCTTCGGCGGGACGCTCGCCGCGATCATAAAAGAATTATTCATATCCAGGTCGCGAATAGCCACTCCAATTTGAGTTCGTGCGTGATGGGCGTGGTTACTGTATAAGTCGTTTTGCGATTATTTCCAAATCCAATTTGCAAGAAAACACGCGAAGAAACCAGCTTCTTTACATTTTCCCGCAGTTTTCACAGAGACAATGCACGGATCCGCCGGCAGCCATTGTGCAAGACATCAGAAAGTCAGCGGAATTCGGCCGTCGAGAGGATGTGGTGACGGCACACGTCGGTTCTGAAATGTGCAGATATAGAGAGGGGTATTATTGAATCCATATGGCACACACTGAACACATTCGCACAGATCGGATGACACAAGAGAGAAGACCGAAGCATGGCAACAAGGCACGTGTTTTCAACCGAAACAGGAAGTGTCATGAGGTACAGAAATGAAACAAGGTCAGTCGGGGGTGTTCAAGCAGGCCACTCTATCCTGTATGGGGCTCGTGGTGGCTTGTCCGTGGCACCTGCACCAGCGAGAGTGAGAGGCGCACATAAGGTCATATGATAGACGTGCGTGCAGGCACAGTCCACATCCAACTGCGTTACACCATTAAAGCACGAATGCCTATAGTGGACTCCGAGCTCGTTTAAACAACTAATAAAACTGTGGTCGCGTGAGGAATTCTTAGACGTCCGAATAATTACCATCGAATACTAAAACTTTAGGTGAAGTTTCCCTTTTTGGAACCATGGTTTCAGAGAAATTTTGGGTGTGTCTCTAGGATGCGGCAGTTTCGTCTAAGACGATTTGGGTTTACTTCTAGTAAGCGGCCGAAAATACATGGCAACTATGCGTCTTGTGGC
Source organism: Opisthorchis viverrini (assembly GCF_000715545.1). NCBI lineage: Eukaryota > Metazoa > Platyhelminthes > Trematoda > Opisthorchiida > Opisthorchiidae > Opisthorchis > Opisthorchis viverrini. The sequence continues at coordinate 86,706 of NW_008751710.1, forward strand.
ACCGTCCCCATTCTAATTGGCTGAAATCTCAATAGCTTTAACGCCTGAAAATGTTAGCCTGAATTCATCAACATTTTAAAATCGATCCTCCTGAAGGTAGCATGAAATAATCTGTGGGTGTTACGTGGCACGAATTCACGTTGTCAACCATTCTCCAAACACATTTCTCGCACACAATATCCTATCTGCAACAGTATACCGCGGCCCACTTTTGGCAGACGTCATCCATCTTAATAGTAAGTATTATTTCATCTGTCTACGGTTACTCCTTGTGCGTAATGTCGCTAACAAAAAAGTGACTAAGCTGAATAACAAGAAACTCGTGGTTATAGCTGTTAGCTGTTTTTATTCTGCGTAGTTAAACTGTCCATCGGATGACAGACAGGAAGGCGCTCTGTATTCGCACAATGGAACTGAAATTTCGAAACTTATGACGTGTCCCTGATGATTTAGAGCAGTCGGGCAACTGAGTTCAGAATCTCAGTCCAAACTTTGGAGCTTCATTTAGACATCCAGGGAAAATTATTCCACCAGATTTTCCCCCATTGGTGTGATCGCTTCACTGGACAATGAAATTTGGTGGGCTGAACAAATATGGACTCAGATGAAAATAGTTTTTGGTTTGAGCACATACGCAACAAAACGCAACAGTTTCGTGCAAGACATTTCATTCCGAAGATTTTACAGCTAAGAGCGTTGTGCGGCTAATGATCCCCAGACATGAGCTGGATGCACGTAGGATGCATGTAAGTAGACTTACAACCCAACGTTCGCGCTTTATAGTCCTTCCAACACGCGAGTTATGTTCGTGGAGAATGGGAACTCGTATTTTTACTAGTTCTGTTTTAATCAGCGACCGCCCTAATTCTAGTTTATAATAACGGAACTACCGGGGCATCCTTCGCAGCCAATGTATCAACGATGTCTGCTGTTATGCCAGGGAAGATCGCCCATCCTTTATTCCTGCAAAATCAAATGAGCCAACTAATAACCGCAGAGTTCTGTATAAGAATAGGGCGAGATTTACCATTTGTCTGATCACGCCGAAGAATTAAAAGCAATTGGTAATGCCTGTAGTAAACTGTCTGTCATTTTCATTTACTTATGTCACCATTAATGATATGCAACCTTGCTTAATCGATTTTGGCTGGTAAGCTTTCATTCTGTTTTCGTCCACATGGGATGTCGTGAACCCACAACCCCAGAGAATCACTGTCCTCTCTTGCTTCCATGGGGTGCTTGTTACGTATTTGGCGACCACGCCAGCATGCCCTCAACGCACTGGTGGTTCTAACAGAAGTCCTTGATTGCAAACAAGTGCATAAAGTCCATAGAAGTGGTATGTTGTTTGATCACTCACGGCCGATGAGTTATGGCAACTTCAATATGCTTAACAGCCCCAGACACCGCACAGCTAGCACCGGCCGGTTCGCGTTTACAATGATAAACCCGGAATGGTGTGCTTCAGAAAGGGGCCAGTGTTGTATAGCGTCTGCCGCAACACAAAGGCCCACTACGTTAACGTAATTCCTGGGGGCCACAAGATGTACGATGTTGGTAGCTCAAGTCTACGGAGCACAACTGTCTTACAATCTTCGGTACTTAACTGAACACACTCCGGCTTGGGAAGATTTTGATTGCAATGAGTCTGCAACCAAATACTGTAGACGGGTAACGCGCTGCGAATGTGTGCTGGGACAAGGACAGAATGTCCAAACACTGCTGGAGTCGACCCTCTTTATGCTTGGAAGCACCTAGTGACTGATCAATCTGTATGCGTCTGACTGTCCTCAAGTATATAGAAAATTTTCAACGTATGTACTAAACCGTGGTTTCATATTGTTGGAAGCACGAAAATGCGGTAAACACACAGAAACAGCTAGTTGAAGAGACGAGTGACAGTTTTTGTTGCATCCAGATTCTGGGTATTGACAAAAGCAAACCGTGTGGCTGATCGCTTCTCGGGAATAAACACTCCCTAATTAGTTGGTTGAGATCCACGTCGCACAGATCCGATGATTATCAAGCTTCCCTTGCAGAAGCCCTGCTTCCAGAGCAGTAGTAAAACGTAACAGTCACCGAGTGGTTAGATTTCACGAGAAAGTGATGAGTCAATGAGTTACTTTCGCTTTGTTCCAGCCCTGTTAAATTTCATTGGCCCAGGGATCCTTAGGGAGGTGCAACTCGGAGCCTTCCACTTAAGAGCACACCAGCCAGCCATGGGTTGCAGACTGGCCGTGAGTAACCCTCACTTGGGCCGAATATGGTAATTCACTTCAAGTGGTTCCCTGTTGCCTGCGCTACCCAACAACGACTTCTCGAGTGGGACTCATGCGATCTGTATTTTTTTCTTTTCCGTCAGGCTACTAATAGCCCAGAAGTAGTACAGGCGTCGGGAAAAAAGAGCACAAGTCCGCTTGCAAATTATGTACGTGTCAGTTGGAAGGATCTTTTCGAATTCGGCCACTGAGTGAACTCCGTCACGAAGAGACTAGACCTTACCGTGGTGTGACGGTTTGCGCACATCAGTGATCCTTTGAGCCATACTGAGGAGTGTCCCGCGTCACTCACAGAGTCTCTCATTCCAGGTTGGTCAATGGCTAGAGGTCTGACGAATACAGTCTCCTGGCCCTCCGGGTTGGGGGTCGGAACAGGTAGCGACTTGTTCCGTAGAGATGGTAATGCACTCGCACTTCCCGCCAAACACCGCTGTCTTGCGGTTAGGCTTTTGAGCCAAAGGCTTAGTTTGAGGAAGCTGTAGTGGTTAACCGCCCTATGGAGTCTCTAGTGAACTGAACAAATTACTGATGTAAGTCAGATACAAAGTCACAAGGAGAAAAATCCAAGTATATCTTGACTCACGGTTCAAAATAGGAGATTCCGTAGTTCCGTATTCCGTTGAACCACCACACCA
>NW_008751710.1:92812-93738 GCF_000715545.1 Opisthorchis viverrini
AATAACGCTAAGTTCTGCACCGGTGTCGACGAGGAACCGCATTCCGGTGGTTCTCTCCGTAACGTAGTAAAGGCGACTAGGTGACTGGCCAGTGGCAGCTGTCGCACTGACTGACTGGCCAGTGAGTTTCCTTGGTCAGGGGAGACGTAAGCACATGGAGGTATGCAACGTAGAGCCTTGTCTTTGAATTTTAGTATTAGCATAGAGCCTTGTCTTTGAATTTTGTGTAGTATTAGCAAAATAGGTGGGGTTTCCGAGATGGAGAGGTCGGTTTACGTGAAACCGATCGGGATGTGCGTGACGTATTAGTCCGCGCCACTGTGGTGAATACCCTGTTTACCGTGGCCACTAGTTGATCTATTTGCGCCTGCATTCGATCGAGGTGAGCCATAACAAAACGGTCGGCGAAGCATTCGTGGATCTTATCTGCCGTCTCAGCGAGTGACGATAGAGGGACATCTAACTGGGTTGCCAGAATTTGGCGTGCTTAAGAGGAGACACTGCAGCCACAACTGCTTTAAAATTGCGTCATCAAAAGACTTCCCGCATGCAAGGCTTTGCATGTGCCGTAGCAGTTGTGAAGGCGTGCGATCGCCCAGTTCGACCCCTGCAAGCAATTTTTGAAGATTCGCTTCGTCCGAGGTGGCTGTCCGTTTAATAATTGCTGCTTTTAGTGTGGTGTAGGGATTTGATGCCGGCATAGGATCAATCAGGTCAATGACTTCCGTGGCAACCTCGGTCGGGAGTTGCGAAACCACGTAAGAAAACATGGTCTGCTGTGAGGTAATTCGGCGGAAATGGAAGTAACATTCCAGTTGGATAAACCATACTCTAAGGTTATTGACCTCAATGCTGGCAGTTTTACGTGAACGGCGTTTTCAACCAACTCAGTGTTGAGTCCGTCTTCGTTAGACATGGTTGAAAAA
>NW_008751710.1:97979-105238 GCF_000715545.1 Opisthorchis viverrini
CAAGATATGGCCGCCAACCGATGTCAGTGGCGTTCTTGTTGTCAGTTTCTATCCAGATTTGTTGGGTGAATGTCTGGAGGTGTAGGCACCTCGGAATGACTGTGTTAAGCTAGCACTATATCCCTCCCCCGTCCACCTACATTCTTTTCTTTACAATAAGGCTTTCAAATAAGTCATGGTTGTACGGCAGTGATGCATCGGTTTTGAACACTGATGTCATGCTGTCGATGATGATGATGATGATGACGATGATGATGACTGAGTGAACTCATTAGCCATTTACCTCCTACTGACTTCCCAAATGTTGCACTGCATACTGTAACAGTCTAATCCACTGGGCGAACACACCTACCACTGCAACTAAGTAGCCGATTGTCAGGTTCTTCTTTGAGTGGAGATATCGCTTCCACTTCTCTGGACAGGCATGAGGCTTCATGCCTTGTGTCCTTGTGGAGCAAAACAAACCGAACACGTTTTGACCTCCTTTAGCAGTGTGAGAATTAGGTTTCGTACGTATATCGCGATTGTCAGTTCTTTGAGTGGAGATATCGCTTCCACTTCTCTGGACAGGCATGAGGCTTCATGCCTTGTGTCCTTGTGGAGCAAAACAAACAAACCACGTTTTGACCTCCTTTAGCAGTGTGAGAATTAGGTTTCGTACGTATATCGGTACAACTCGACGAACTAGAAATCCAGAATTCAGATCAGCGCAACAAGTAGCACGTACGTATTCGAATTGGCGAATATGTACGGCATATAGAATATTAAAACAAGAGAATAATGAATAGAGCAATGAATAGAGTATCAGTCATGTTCATCACATCCGCCACACCTTGAATGAGCGTGTGGATATTTGTAGTCCAGTGGTGGTCTTTACCGCAATCTTTCGGGTCTTCTCGGAATGGGAAATTCAGAGTCTTCATAGGTTGTGTGTTCTTCAGATACGTTTTGTTCAGATACCATAAGATCATCTACAAAGGACTCATTAGTATTTGAAACAGCAGGAGTGCCGTTAACAGACTGACATCTGGTACTGAACTCAACCTGGTCAATGTGTCTCCGATGACAAAAGAGATCATCCAAATCGAGAATTTTGACCATTCGTTTGTCATTTGATGAAAGTACTATTCCTGTAGCAGGTCGTAAATCATCACCCTCCTGTTTTCGGTTGCCAAAATGAATGCCAAGAGTGTGTTCAACCATCCCCCCGCTTGTCTTCGACTATTAGTCTTTGCACCATAGTTTTTGCCTTAACCTTTAGCTGAGTATCCCTGGTGTGTTTTTCATAATCAGCGTAAAACCACTTCGTATTGCAGTTGGCGCGATATTCGTGATAATGTGATATGCCTTCTGGGTATGATGTACTAATGTGAGAATTAAGTTCCGCACATATATCAGTATAAGAAGACGAACTAGAAATCCAGAATTCAGCACGTATATATTCGATTTCACGTATGAGTAGAGCATTTGGAACATTAAAACAAGAGAATAACGAATAGAGCAATGAAAAGAGTGTCAAGCATGTTCAACGCATCCACCACACCTTGAATGAGCATGGTGGGCTTGATCGCATCTTTCGGATAGTCTCGGATTGGAAACTTCAGTTTCTCCGCAGATAGTATGCTCTTCAGATATAAAGTTTTGTTCGGATACCAATAAGGTAATCACAGGATATCATCACAACTAACCACAAATTTGCTGAAAAGTCCTCGAATATCATGAACGATAGGTTTGCATGGTATTCCGCTAAACCTTCTGTTAAAACCAGGTTGGTCTGTAAAAGACTGTATATTTCTAACTGTGCAGATGTAGTATGCACGCTACGGAAGCACCAGGAGCAGTAATTCCACGAAGGGAGGGGTTCACAAGAATTTCTGTAAATGGAAATCAGAAAGAAGGCTCATGGGCCGAGGCCGAGTAAGCAAGGTTCTGCATCACCAATACTTACGTGTGAATCAATCAAACTGGCGGACACCATATACAACACACAATCTGAGTTTAAGTACAGCGCATGTTTTTTCAGTTTGGCGACGTGCCTATCATCGCGTATGCAGTATGGTGAAACCGACCGTGAGGCATCAAGGTGTTTTGTGAAACAGTTCTTGTTGTTTCGTCCATATTCTCGGTGGATTTTAGGGAGAAATGCTAATGAACGAGTATCCAAACTTGTTGACAAGTTGAAGAACTTCTGAAGATTCCTCAGCGGTCAGAAGTCTGTGTGAGATAGACAGTGACTGAGAAGCGCATCAAATTTCAACTAACCACACGAGCGTAAGCTTGGAGCTGTCGAAAAAGAAGTCACGTGCCTGGTCCGACTACGTTCACCTTAAGTGTCAGTAAGGAGGAAAGCGTTTCGATCACGCCTTAAAATTAGATTGAAATCCCTTGGTGGACACAAAAAACATTTTTGATGTGAGGCGATCGTGGCGACTAGGAACTGCGTGTACGTCATCCAAATACAAATAACCAAGACTGATTGCTCTCAAATGAATGTGGAAAATGTTATCTCTAAACACCGAACAACACAACTGACCTGCATCTTCGTGGTGGTCCTGCGTTTGTTCACACCGAATAGAGGTCTTCCTCGTAAACGGAGCATTCTGGTCCAAGAATTTTGCCATCGACTGAAGAAAAAAAGCCGAACGTCCCAAAAAGGGACATTAAATTTTGGCATATTTCTTCCCTATTCCAGAACTGTGACCACCCTTTTCAAGAAATCATGAAACGCATGCACAGTTTTGTATAGCAACGGTAGGCCAGAATATTCAGCAGCCAAGTTTAGTTCCCCCAATAGGCCCTCCTGATTATACTAGACTAGCTTGACAACTTAAGTTTTCACACAAACAGGTATTCCAAAGGCTCATAGTTAAAACAGAATACTATGCTATGTACCCCAGGAATCCAGTTAAAATGTGGCTGATCTACTTCCTACACTAAACGCTACAAAAATTTCAAGCTACCTTGAATCCAGTTGTCCCCTAAAAACTTATTTATGTGGCTGCTGACACGGCTGAATAGCTCAGGTTCCGACAAGTCCAAATTATTGGGAATAGTGCGTTCTCGACTCATTTGGGTTAAAATGTCAATCACTAGGTTCATCCAACCGGATTTCGTGGGGCGCTGCACAACTAATGTAAATCTATTGACATTTGCCGATGCAATGGCGTCGTAGAATAATGAACGCGCAGCATTTTCATGATGTATCCGGAAGATGAGTGCGTAAGTCATGTGCGTCTTAGTTCACGCATCTTTGGATAAGTAAAAGTGGCACGGATCACATCAAAAACTTCTTCGAGCCACCTGATGTCATTTTAGTTTGAATCGCTCAACAAAAGTCTACCGCAAGTAAATCATATGTGATCCTGATATGGACTTGATCGACATCTCGATTTTTACAGTAGCTATCAGGTGCAATCTGTGTTTAAAATGAATAAGAATCGATTATATTGATAATTGAATCATGAGAAATTACTAATAACATCGTCCCTTGTGGCTACCTTAATCCAGCTTGAAAAACTCACTTCGTTTTCAGTGGCCATACATGACTACGAGGCGGAAGCTTATCTTCTTATCCGCGTATTTGATCGAATGCTGGAGGTTTGAGAGCTGGCCAGTCTTTATATCGGGTTTTCAGGGAACCTAGTTTTGCTTCTACATTCATGTGGTGATAAGTCAGAAGAATACGAAACACTGAGTTACTAGTAGCAACAAACCGACTTTAAGCTCTCGGGAAGGGTGGCGCGATACCTCTTCCAGCTAATGGGAAAGTTAGCGGTTAGGTACTCAATAGCCCATCACATTTATTGCCTATTTTGTGAGAGTCGTATTTCAAACGCAAGCTAATGAACAGTAATAATATAAGGTAGAAAACTGTCCTTGTGTAATCGGAAGCCTGACCAAAATGCCATGGACTCTACTCGAAAATAGGGACAGCTCCCTAGGACATATTGGATTGAAAGAGAAAGTAGAAAACCATTGTCAGCCATCAACATTACTGAGTGGTGTCAAGATCTTGTGTTTCGGATGATTCGACAACAGAGCAAGTATTTGAAGGTTACATAGTCACCGAATTTCGCCGTCATCATCATCGACAGCATGACATCAATGTGGAACACCTATGATTCGCTACCATAAGACGATGGTTTATTTGAATGCCCTGCTTTGAAGAAGAGTTAAAGTAAATGAGGAAGAGACTTAGTGCTAGCGTACTACAGTCATTCCAAGGTGCCTACACCTCCAGACAATCATTCGGGCAATCTGAAAAGGGACTGACGACAAGAACACCGTTGACATCGGTTGGTAGGTGCAGTGAGGACCATGCGGTTCCCATACTGGAAGGTGAGCAACACCGGCAGCACCCAGCAATTGGCAAAAATGAGAGAATTGAGTTTTGTACGTATATCGGTATAACCAGACGAACTAGAAATCCAAAATTCAGCGAAGCGTAACAACCAGCACGTATGTATTCGAATTGGCGAATATGTACAGCATATGGAATATTAAAACAAGAGAATAATGAATAGAGCAATGAATAGAGTATCAGCCATGTTCATCACAAGCAGCCTGCCATTCAGTTTGAAACATGTCTATTATCTGAAAGACCTGTCTCTAAATAGACCATTTCAGATGAAATCGTGTCAGGTTATGACTCACGTGCTTTAACTAATCATCTGATTGGCGTGAAAAAGCAAGCCGGCTTTTTAGTTGCCTCAGGTAATCCCACAGAACCGAGTGGACCGCGGATCTACAGGAGGTCAAGAGAAGCGGCAGTCTGATCGGTTCGAACTTTGGTTTCAAGGCTGATATCTATACTTTGTCATACAGAAATCCGCCTTAAATCGCATCTGTTAAAGGTTTTATCCACATCGCGTTTTCGCCACGAAGTTTCTGAGATGCAGCTACCCTGGTCTGGTTCAACAAGTCAGGTAAAGCGAAACACCTAAGAGGGCAATTAAATGTTTCTTACCTGAGCAGGCAAGATTGCATAACAGTGTGAAATATTACACAACTGTACAACAGATCAATCCTTTGATAGTTTGTGCAACTACGGTATCTGTTTCTTGGCAGTCAACTTTCAGGTCAGCCGGGAGTGTCATCTCAAGTACGGCACAGTCGAAAATTCAAATCCTCTTGCGTTAGATAAAGTCGATCAAAATGAGGGCGTTTGCAACCGGGCTGAGAAGAATCAGAATTCAACAGAGATACCACAAACTCATCGTTTTTTCTTCAAGTGGTTCAGTTATCCTGTAGGTTCTCTGGTTGGACAGCAGTATGTGCGGATGTAGCCGAGTCACTGCGGTGTGACCTGACACTGCGTGCAGTGTTATCGTGAAGTCGAGTTCATCTAGACAAAAAAACGGAAGAAGTCACTGAGACCATCTTTTCAAAAAATACAGTACGACCAACACGGCTTTGTAGATATGTGGAACAAATATAGTTTAGCATATCCTGCGCTCACATTCTTATATACAGTCGAATTTTCGTTTGAATTCTTGTGACTCCGCCTTCCTCTTCACGCAGATGTGAACTTCAGTTCAAGGGATGTCCCACGGTTTGAGAACCTGTGTAATTAACGATAAACTAAGACAGTACGGAACAATACATGATGTAACACAGTCCTTAATGTGGATTGAGATGAACTTTAACACGGCTTCTGCTTAGTTGGAAGTTTTCAAGTGAAAATTTGTCCTTTATGTGAAACCAATCCATGCAAAAAAGCCGAGAACCACTGTACAGCTGTTTCATCCTTATTGAGAATCATTAGCAGTGCGCATCTCACGAAACTCCAAAGAGTTTCAAGCCCGCGACCTCCCGGCCAGTAGTTTGAACAGTTAACGGTTTGGTCACGAGCTGCTGATCAGCAATGTGATTAACTCGCACGCAGAGAGGATATAGCGTCGCTCGATCCACATCAGGCGGTCACATGTACTGAATGGCTCCTCGAGCAACGACTTCTCAGATGGAAGCTTCACTCGTCGGGTGAAGTTTATTCTTCCATTGAGCTACTTATAGATTGTTAGTAGCGTGAGGAGCTCTGACAGATTTGTGGAGCTTTCATCCTGTAAGGAAAGCCAGTCTGTGCTGAAAAGCCGACAAGCACTGCACAGCTGTACTTCATCCTTTTTTGGAATCATCAGAAGTGCGCATCTCACGAAATCCAGATAGGTTCGAATCTGTAACCTGAAGACGTAACCGTTCGGCCACAAGGGTCAGCAGTATGATGAGACAGGATAGAAGAATACAGAGTACAGAAGTGTCTCAAAAACTTCATGTCCTTGTGGCTTGCAATAAATGACCAGATCTTTTTCAGATAAGCCCCGCCAAAAAATTAAACCCTGCCACCAAAAAAAGATCGGAAAGAAGAGGCTTTGACATTATTACTTTTGGTTTTTATTGAAGAGGGTGAAATCGGGACATGTCATTAATAATTTGCATGAAAAGGTCCGTTTTTCGGTACCTATGCCTCCAAACGAACTCACACAAATAGTTGTCCACTAAAGATCGGTTTGTACTGCATTGGCGTTTATTCTGCATTTTGTAGACGTACCAGAGAGATTTGATGCCCTTCATACATGAACATCTGTTTAGTTTCCCGGCAGATCCCTCCGAAAATCCACTGCTGGAGAAGGACTCGTTCTGTACGAGTTTTACAGCGAGATATTAGCGTTTCATCGATCTCGACGTGTAGATCTGGGCCGCCGATAACTGTTGGAGTCTGCAAAAGCCACCAGGCACAAACGTCGCGGCGAAAGTTCTCCAACTCAACAGTGGTCGTGTGGCGAATAGTTAATTCCTCTGAGCAGAAGTTGACTTTTTACCAAATTTTCGGACCAGCAATAAACGGATAGAATTACTGTCCTAAACTCCATCCTGGACCCCTGCAGCCAAGTTCCCTTTCGAAGACCAATTTCTTACCGGCATTGTCTGGCATTACACCTCTACCTATCAGGAACGGTTGAGGGTGTCATTTGGTGGCCACTGTTGCATAAACGTTGCTGATGAATCACTCCGTGGCTTTGCAAAAAACGTATTGCCTTCTCCTTGTCATGAATAAGAGTTGAAAGCGTCAGAAAGTTCACTTAACGTTCCACATCCAAACGGGGAAAATTTTTCTAGATGCGGATAAGAAATTGTTTTCATCAAAAATAGGTCAAGGTTGTGTGCATACATTAAATTGAAGCTGGCAAAATGTGGCGGGGGTTAACTTTTCGCACATGCAGTTTTTGCATTAGTGGCGGGGGGGGGTTTGAGAAGATACA
>NW_008751710.1:105344-124879 GCF_000715545.1 Opisthorchis viverrini
TACCTCTTCCGATCAGCACTTGATAGAACCAGGAAAAGACATCTTGCTTTGATTAAATTGTCTAAACAAAGAGATGGAAGAAGCTAACTTTGATGGACATTCTTCGTTTTATTAACGGTTAAATAGAGCAACATTCTGAGGGAACAAACTGTTTTAGATTGTCAGATCGTGTAACAGTGAATGGAGTGAGTCGGCGGGAGAAGTTTGAAATAAGGATTTCACGTGATCGTAGGACCGGAGAGTCACAGTGGAAGAGTTGTTCAGTGGTGTGGACGTTGCGTGCCAGCGGAAGAAAACCATCTTTCCTAGATTTTCTTGTCGCGAGGATTTTGATGTGTAAGGAACGTGACGAGTTTGCTGTGAAAGAACATTGTGGAGCGGAGATGCTAGTAGATTACACAAAAGTGCTCGATTCGAGGGGAGAATTACGAAGAGAGATGGACACGAACGAATAATCTGCTTACCTGGGGAAATTGTTTTCCACCCTTTGTTCCGTACCCATATCGATCCAAATCTGGGAAATAAATGCGAGAGTTAAGGACGTTTGTTTAGGTGTCCCGGAAAACGAGATCACCAATCACCAATGGAAACGACAGAACTCCGGACCCTGTGAGTTTAATGATGTCAAGAATTCGCTACGGCGGAAGAGCTCTCCAAAATTCAAATCTTTACATCATGGGCGTACAAACACGGGTGTGGTCAACAATGAGGGAGTGTGAGTACAACGTTGGTCAGCATTATCGAGACCTCGTTTGTTCTCATCCCGTAGGACACATAATGCGGTTTTTACCAAAAATTGCACCACCATTTTATCTTTATTGTGACTACTTGGGTCCTTTTTCGATATAGGGTATCTTTTGATTGGTGTTCAAGGAATCCGCAACTCTTCCAGGTTCCCCACCTGGAACTGTTCGGGCCAAACTGTGAGTACTGCACAGATCAAGAAAAGGGCTTGTTTCGGTTGGTGAAAAGTACAACTTTCCGCTAGCATTAGAGGTAGGAGATTCATCCAGTGTAGCGGTGTTGGAAAGGATGTCAAATGAGTACGACCCCTGTCAGTCAACTTTGCCCGGGCACTTAAACATCAATGTGTATTGTCAAACGAGTAATTGACTCTGATAACTGAGTTTACCCAGGTGATAAATCCCAACCCGTGCGTCATCGTTTAGAGTAGCGTCTTGACGTATCAAGAAGATCTGTATTCCTTGAGTACTACTACTTTTGGCGGGGAATGTGGCTTGGAATTTGAGTTTTCGAAAGAAACTCCCTGGAAGAGTGTTAGATAGCAGGTTATGAACAATGATCATGGATTGTTGAACACAATTTCGATTGCCTGTCTGAAACGGTAATTGTAAGCAGGTCACACAATGATAACACTCTGCACGGACGAAACAGACTACTGATAAGGTTGCTGAAAACTTTTCAACAGCCCACGATTGGTTTCTTCCTTTCATTTTTTGGCTCATCAGAAGGCACAGTCCTCGAGTTTCCGTCAACCTTATGTTCCACTTGAAGCCAAATCCTTTGAAATTAGCTAAATTGCATACCAATTTTGTTTTGATGGGAGACTAACCTGGGACCCACCTGAATGTCTCGCTTACGAGCATCACAAACGTGAGATTCAGCTGGGTTCCAGGTGAGTCTCCCGTCGCTAAGTATAATAATTCCTTTAGCCTTCTGCAGGATCTTACTCAGATGGGCCCTATATTTCCAGCTTTTGCGAAGACTGAAGTAAACAGCCGGATTATTTTTTCCAGCTTCGATGTTTTTTAGTTTTTCGGTCTCTCAAATTCATTGCTTACCGAAAAATTGCTGCACATACTTAAGGAAAAATATATGGCGCATATGGAACGATGTACAATTCGTCAGATTCCAAACAAATTCGAGCAATGTAAGCCAAAATTCCTGCGACAAATGCGGAATTTTGTCTCGTTGCATTTTTGGCTGTCCATTGCCGCTAGTATTTTGAAAAGTCGCCGGGAGTTACAGCTGACTTACGTGTACAAAAAAGCACCTTCAGTAACGTCAGCTGTTCCAACCGATCACCAATGCCTAACCAAATCTAGCAATCGACACTTGGTAGTTATTCGGTCATATTCTGGCAGATAACTACAGCTCTGACAACTAACTTTATTTCTATGTCACGACAACCGCTAACAACTATGATCACCGTAACTAAAGTTTGAGAATCTATTAACCCTTCGTTTTCCAACGGTTTGTTTTGATCCATGAGGCAGAGTCGTTGCAATTTCTGTCCGCGCTATTACATTCTGAGTCACAAAGTTCTGAAAGCCGTCTTGGGACATCAGAGAAAACGGAAGCTCACCATCGACGAGGTTATAGGTTTTATTCAAACTCGACTCAGTTGTTGCATGTTACCCGGTTTCCCAGGGTACGAACTGGACAACCTGATATCATCCACAGGACTGGATTCATAAAGCTCAAAACACGGCGAAATATTTTATTTGTTCGGCAGTGGCCCCCATTTCGTTGAATGTCCGCGCATCTTTTCTGGAACCGAGAGGTCTTTACAGTCCTTACCAATTATTACCACGAATATGAGTTCCTTAAGGTAGGTAGTTTGTAAGATCACGTTCAGACTAATCTGCTTGATTTTTTTGCCTTCGAAGTCTATTGGTTTTACGCAAGCAATTTTCCTTTCCATGGCATTCGTTCTTCCATTTGATAACCTTTGCTTGAACCAATGAGAGTTGGGCATTCAAGGTCAAACAGCGAATGACCGGTTTGGAGCACCTATAGAATTCAACATTGGTCTCATTGACGCCATTGGTCATTGGAACACGAGCTGAGTTGGCTGGTGGAAATCGAATGATGAAGATAATTTGCGCGATCCAGACTACATGCACGTATACACAGGCGAGCTATTGTGACGCTATCGAATTGCTTGCGTCAGTGACGACAGGCAGTGACGTAATTCAAACACATGCGTCTGTTAATCATTCTTTATGGTTCATCAGCAAGATAGATCTGGCAGGATCCATACTAAATTCCATAGACGTGCCTCAATTTTCTCCGCTTTCGCTTTCTGCCTCATTGTCCGCCTTTTATATTGTGTTCCCCAGCTTTGTTGTGAGGGAAAATCCATAATTAAACACCCACGCTTAAGTAAACAATAAATTCCCCCACTATTAGCTGGTCTAATCAAACTTGTCCTATCAGGCGTTAATAACTGGGTTCTACTCAGGCAGGTGAAAATTGATGATTATCAAGCCACTAAACTCATGCATGACAGAAACCTAAGGGCGGTGTGTGTGATAAGAGACCACCGCGAAAAACAAACAAACAAAGTTGATCTGGTCGACCTTGGAGTGAAATTGGAGAATGCCTAAATGGCAACGAACATTTTCTCGGCAGTTTAGAAAGTGTCACACACAATCACAATCTGTGGAGCTCTATCGCACGGTCGAAATTCTGAGGAATACACTTAGTTCGATAGCTGAATGAACATTCCCTTGGATCTGCCATTTGACTCACTATCCATTTACCAACTGAAAACCACGCTGCTTTGCGCACCCAGCCAGGTTTCCACACAATTCCTCGGGGTCGTTTCTCAGCTTCGAAGAAAGAACGATGGGGTTACCCAGGTTGTGTAATGGAAACATCTCCAGGTGATATCAAAGTTTTTCGTTGACGGGAGTGTTCCATTATGGGGGAGGTGATTACTGGTATAAACGTTACAATATATTATCTGACTCAATAAGCCCCACTCGTTCCTCAGTGACTGGGTTTCAGAGGATGAGAACCGTCGAATGGGCTCATCATTCTATAGGACAATGTCACGGTCACGTGACGGTTAGCCTGCTTTCATCCTGGTCACCAAGACTACCTGATGTTTGTTTCATCTAGCTATGCTAAAACAACAAAGTTGATCATGATGATTAGTTCGACAACGATTGAGTTACCGTGGGCTGCTGTCTCAGCTTAAGGTTCCAGGCCGCTCATCTTCAGTCTATACCGGAATTCCACATATCCCTGCACGTGGTGTGGTGATCTGATCCCAAACTGCGCCACCGATCAGCCGAAGGTCACCCCGGTCAAAAATAAGTCGGGAAGACAATTACGCAAACTTGTTTTCCAGCGACTCGAATGGTTCAAATTAGTTTCTGATTCCGCCTTGAAGCAAACAAAAACAACTCAACGACTATCAGTGTGATGAAATAACTTGTAAGCGGTGTGTCAATCATTTACCGCCTCACTCAGTCGTCCATCAACTATTGATCCGTTTTACCTGGCAAAGCTTCTTCGGGCTGCTGTTATCCGAAGTCGACGGCTCGTCAGGACCATTACAGTTCGTTGCCAATGGATTTTAGGAGTGATCCTTTCAAAGAGAGGCTTGAATACCCGCTATGTCCGTCCAACACCACTTTCTGTCGAAGAAGGATTTATATCTTTACTGAAACCAATTACTGGCGAATTTCTTGTTGAAACGGAAATTTTCTGCAGACTTAGCTCAAGTGAAGTTGCTTTCAGGTGGCCAGAAACCATGTAACCTACTGCGCACAGCCAGTTTGAACGGCGAGAATGCTCCACCAGGATCGTCAAACCAACGCAGTACTGTTGCTGTATGCTGGGTTACTTTTGGATGAATTTCACAAGATTGACCACGTTGACATTGTCTCGCTCCGACGTCATGCTTAGATGCACTTTGTTTGATGCCGTTAGAAAGAGCTGGGCACACAGACCATCGTTAGCTGAAACCAATAACCGGTTCGTAAATATTCCATCACAGCAATTCACGGCTTGATCACTGATTTTAGGATCGATGAACGATGAATAAGATGATCCCAGGCTGCATGTCTTTGTTTAAAATGTAAGCTTAAAACCAACATTTATCGATTGGATTACGTGCACCAATTTGCTTAGCTAGTTTTCGAACTGTTTAAAAGTCAACACTGCGTTGGGCCGCATCCCAGATTTACGTCGTTGTAATTTTGCTCGCGAAAGATTGCCCTTTTCTCTTGAAGTTTATGATCCTGTTTTGGTGGGTGAGCTCCTTACTTCAGGGGCAATTCAATGAGTTCTTCGGAAAGGTGGGTGGTGCCCCTTTCCGTTCGGGAGACTTTTCGGAAAGGTAAAATGGAACTTGTCATGGATTGTCTTGGAATTCGCTTTGGAAGTCCTTCTTGGAGAAGTACAAATGCAGCATTTCCGTGCCATTAAACCCTCCCCACCTTTTTAATGGTCCCCAGTGGAGAAATTTTTTCCCGATTGCCAGCATGGCGGCTGCCCGGGCAGTAAACGTGTTTGTGTTGGAGAACTGTATATTTGTTATGAGTTTTATTGTAGGGTTTTGTGTTATCTGACTGCTATTCCTGCTACAGAGCCTCAGTGTCGAAAAAAGACTCGCCTACAAGGAACACAACAGCTTCATCGCATGAAAGTGGGTGCAGAAGTTACAAGAGCCTTCGAACTATTTAAGAGGTGATTTCGACGTTGATTCAGGCTTTCCATTCAGCTTCAACATCGATCGTGATTCTGTGGCATGCCTGAACACTCATCATTGTCGGCTGCGGTTCCTTGATCTCATGAAAGTGGGTACAAAAGTTACAAGAGCCTTCGAGCTATTTAAGAGGTGATTTCGACATTGATTCAGGCTTTTCATTCAGCCTCGACATCGACCGTGATTCTGCGGCATGCCTGAACACTCATCATCGTCGGGTGCGGTTTTTTGGCATGCCTGAACGCTCATCATTGAAGGCTGTTGCTGAATCGATCGACTACTTGACTAGCCTGGACGCGCGCCAGTTTCAAGAGGACGCAGTTATTTGCTCAATTGTTTTCTTTGAGTCCAAGTTTAAGTTTCAGCAACCGAAGGCAAAATAAAAAACCACGGATCAGAGAAAACGGCTGAACTCGTACATGTTTGACAAATATATGGCTTTTGACGCACCAATTTTAGCTCGAAGCCTGCGTAACACTTACGGGAACCAGAGGGTCTGGTTTGAAAAACCTCAATCAAATATCTTTTTTTCTCGCTTTTCTCCGCTACATTTTGGCCAAACATATTCAAATTTTCACTTATATTACTACGTTCAGCAACCTTATGAGTAGTACATTACAAATATATACGTATCGCGATATCTCAAATATCGTACCGAATGAAACATGAGGCGGCCTGGTGCAGCACATTCAGTTGCCTGAAAACATCGAAACTGAGAGATTCAGCTGAGTTCCAGGTGAGTATTCAGCAAAGCCAAGTTAGTTTGCTGAGTTCGTGCACTTCGGTTTCAAGTGGAACATTGGGTTGACGAAAACTCGGGGGTTGTGCCTAACTGATGAGCTCCAAGAAGATGGAACCGGTTGTGAGCTGTCGAGGAGTGTTCAGCAACCTTATGAGTAGTGCATTACAAACATACATGTATCGCGATACCTCGAATATCGTAGCGACTAAATCCTTCCTAGCTGAGATTGTGAGGAACAAGCGCCTCGCAGCATACATTATATATCGTTTGTGATGTTTCCGAGAGATTGTACTACGTTCCAGGGGAGTCTCTCGCAAAACCAAAGTTGTTTGCAAGTGAGTGCACTTCGCTAGCTTTGTGCAATTTGGTTTCAAGTAGAACATAGGATTGACGGAAACTCCGGCATTGTGCCTAACTGATGAGCCCCAAGAAGGGCGAAACCGGTCGTGGGCTGTCGAAGAATTTTCAGCAATCTTATAAGTAGTGTACTACTTATCTCCATAATATCCTTTATTCGTCACGTGTTTCTCATTTAAGTAAGCCTCTTGGCTTTAGACAGTGATGCGTTTGCCGGTTCACTTCAAGTATGTACATGTTTGCTTAGCGATTCAGGTGGAAATTTCATACACGATATCAAACTAATACAGTTTGATGAGATCTGGTGCGTATAAGATCCGAGCAGAATGACCAGAACAAAAACTTGTGTAATCTGGTGTGCGTTTTCAGATGGTTACGACAGTGGCATGAATTTCTCCACAAGTCATCAAGGTGAGAACTCAGTCCCTCCCCCAGTGTGTATCTGGAAAAATCGATGTAGTGTCAGGGGTACCGTGACGATGTGTGCTAATGAAATGGCCATAAAAAAATAGCACTTTTTGTACGCGACTGATCGTTTTTATGGAATTCACCAGCATATAACGCGAATCAACTGAAGTCGAACTTTCTATGGACTTGGTCAATCGATCAACACAACTAAGATATGTTACTGGGTCGTCGTTCGAGGCACAGTGCTTCCCACTCACGTCACACAAGTGCAAACTTTTTCACCTGTTCGGGCGCAAAAATTCAGATGCGTCCAGCGTGTGCTGGTAGTGCAGCAGATGTGTGGAGTTCAAACCCCGACACGGCCATAGGACATGCACAGCTGATTAGCTCTATGAGCGAAACTCGAGTCTAGAGCCTCCTCACTTTGATGAAAACTCACCTGAATGACTATGTCATGACAGGAGGATGGCTGTTCAAAGGAGAGTCACGCGAGTGTACATCCAATAAGGATAACAGTCACAGCCGTGGTACACATGTGGTGTTGCCTGTGAAGGTAATTACAGACAATCTGGAAAATGTCTCCGACTGACAGGGTAGTCATCGATTCAGAGGTTTGGTAAACAATCGGTGGATTTGTTGCTGGGCGATGCTTTGCTTTGGACACAAAAGCTTTGTCAGATCAAGTGAGTAAGTAACCAGGTTGATCGGATTCTAAGGCAATCAGGGAACCAATCCGTGAAATTTCTTCTGACTAGCCGACTTGATCTGTGCTAGATGTCGGTCTGAAATTGCTGTTTGTTGGTTAGAGGGGATTGTCTTCATGTTGAAACTGGATTTTGCGGCCTTGTTTTTCCTGTCTAGGACACCTCATGAGAATACTCCACTGTCTACCAGAAATCAACAGATAGCGATGTTGTCTTAAACTACTCCTCAGTACACCCAAAAGCAGTATATACTATCATAGTTTCAACAATGTTTAGCAGAGTAACAGCACTGTGCACAGAGGATATCGGCTAAAGAATAGCACAACTTGAGGGATAGCGGATACACAGTGGGTTTACTGAGCGCCAACTAAGACGGATATTGGTCCCAATACCAGGGCCCAAAAAGGTGAGGACATCTGAAGTCATTTAAGGGTGCTGAAAACGGTTAGAATTAGAGCAGAACTCCAGAAGGGAAAACTTCACGCTCGGTGTTAGTGCAGTGGAAGGATCGCCTTCTCCTTGATAGAATCAGGAACTGTGTATACGAAATAAAATATGACGATTGTACGAAGGTTTGTATAGATCAGACAGCCAGGGAATTGCACAGCAGAATCGGTGAGCATGAGCGATGCATTAACAGACCACGGAGAGGCTAAGATGAATATCAGGCGATAGTCAAAGATTCAGCATTGGCATGGCATGCACCAGACACTGGGCAAAGGATAGATTTGGAACATGCAGACATTCTGAGATGGGGACTAAGATTCACACCATAGTGACTAGTGACCGAGGCGGTGGAAATCTCCATGTATCCCAGTGTGAATAGAGTAGGGGGGTAGAACTGGCAAGCGTCTGAAGAGCTGTTTTAGATCAGCTGAGGTGACACGAGGCGGTGTGCGGTTATCAGCAAAATGATATAGGTCTAAAAGTATGACCAAAGTAAGACCAAATCAACCACCCCCAACCCCAGTCGAATTGTCCCGGCACCCCTCGACACACACAGGTGAACTAATCTGTGAACGACCCCTAAGAGGAAAGTTCCAATAAAATGTCTTAGGCCGGAAAAACAAGGCCAAAAAATCCGGTTCCTATATGAAAACAATCCCCTCTAACCAACAAACAGGAACTTCAGAACCACATCCAGCACTGACCAAGTCGGCTAGTCAGAAGAAATCTCACGGATGGGTTCCCTGATTGCCTTAGAACCCGATCAACCTGGTTACTTACCTGATCTGACAAGGCTTTTGTGTCCAAAGCGAAGCATCGCCCAGCAATAAATCCACCGATTGTTTGCCAAACCTTTGTGAAACAATGGGGCCCTCTTTCCTTCATCGTCCTGCGGTCCAAGCGCAACTCTCCAGTCAGGTTGTAAGGCTGTCATGCCGTACAAGGCTTTTGGTGGGTATTAGTTACTATCGGACACAACAAGGCATGCATGAACATCTGACATCCCCAACATCACAGTTTCTCTGTCCTGACAACTCTAACGGAAGTCTTCTGCCCTCCTAAAGCATCAAATTAGTTGTTTGGGCTATCGTTTGTGAAAGTACAAAGCATCAAACCGGATGTGAACGTGATATTTCCATGACACTATGTCCGCCATTCGCTCCGCTTTAGAAACCCCAATTTTCGCTTGTCTAATCGATTTTACTGCGCGGTACCCGTGCACACCCGACAGTGCTTTATATCTGACTGAGTCGCCAATCTGTTATATTTGACTGCTGTTCACACTCCGGTACCAGAAAAAACTCGCCGACAAGGAACACAACAGCTTTATTGCAACAGGCGAGAGCGTGCGGGCACCAAAGTTACAACAGCCTCGCCCTTTTTTGACACTGGTACAGGCTGTCTGATAGGCGTTTAGTGAATACCCATCAACATCGATCATGAAATGCCTGAACGCTGATCACATTAGGACATGCTTCTGTGGCATGCCTGAACACTCATCGGCCTTTACTGAATTAATTGAATGATTGACTGACCTGGATGCTTGCCGGCTTTTCTGTTGAGATTTTGGTGGAGCAGTAGGTTCCGGGAGTTCTGAGGTCACTTTCAGGAATCTGACCTTCCTGATATAGTGTGACCACGTTCTACTACCGCTAGACTGCTTTTTTTTAATCAATCGTGGTGGGACAATCCAGACATGTCTGAATGAGTGGGTCCGCGACAGTACGCATGGCTAAGCTGTCCAAACTGTTTTCATTCACCACCGTCCATTGTACGCTTGGACTGATCTGAACGGAAAATAGGTGAGAATATTGTGTTGGGACAATGCCTCGTTTGACGTGTCCCTTTCTTAATAAATTGCCGGAATTTATGGATGCGTTCACACCACCGCGGGAGAGGCGCAATTCTATCGCTTTCTTTAATTTAGAATCGTACATTTTGACTACCGTATTAAGTACAGTGTAGATGTTTTGTTTGTATATAGACCAAGAAATACATTACAGCGTGGTTGTGTAGAAATTTATCTACGGAACAAAACAACTCGAGAGATCACTAAATGTGTTATTTATGGACGGAACACTGAACAATCCAGACTGCCTGACGTTTGCTTCATATATCATGGATTTTCAGACAGAGCGAAAAACACCGAGGCACATTCCATCCGTGTGAAACCCCAGGAAATGATTTGAACATCACTTGTGGTTTGGGGAACTTCCTCAAAGAGGTTTTTGCTTGGTTTTGAACAAGCGTCATAATTTGTTGGGAAGATGACAAGAAAACCTGTACGTAATGGTTGTGGGATTTGTAGAGTCCACAAACCCATCAATATTTTTGGAACAACCCTCTTCCTGTTCTGGCGAATCAGTTCTGGTGAGTCCACACCAAGGGAGGGGGAAGCAGTAGGTTCAAGTTTCACTCTTATTAGAGCTCATCAGCAGTGCATATTCAATGGCCGTGCCGGGACTCGAACCCCGGACGTCTGACTCGCGAGACAAGCGTGTTACTGATGCTCTATCAGGGCGCAACAAACCCATCAATATTTTTGGAACAACCCTCTTCCTGTTCTGGCGAATCAGTTCTGGTGAGTCCACACCAAGGGAGGGGGAAGCAGTAGGTTCAAGTTTCACTCTTATTAGAGCTCATCAAGCAGTGCATTTCAATGGCCGTGCCGGGACTCGAACCCCGGACGTCTGACTCGCGAGACAAGCGTGTTACTGATGCTCTATCAGGGCGCACTGGACGGCGCAGATGGATCATATTTGAACGTCCCCACGCTTCAGCTAATTGACTGGTGAGCCCTCGATTCTAGTTATATTTATCTTGATTCTGACTCGGCAGACTCATTTGGACAGGCTTAGGACCGTTCAAACGAAAGTAATATGAATATGGATAGTCGGGTAATCGCATGCCGTTCACATAATTCTCACCTGATAACTTCCACGTGATGTGAATTCCTTAAATACTCATTACAAAGGAGAACTGATCGGTTCTGAACGAGAATGCAGTGCGTTTCAGGTAGCTCTATCAAGATTTGTTAATCTGAAGCCCAGACCAAAAGTTCGCCTCCACTCAAAGTAATCAGATCCCCTCATAGCACCATCAATCTGTAATTAACTCACAGGATGAGTGAAAAATTCAGCTGAGAAGTCGTTACTCGATGACCATGTGATTGCAACATGGGTGGTATTGATCACACTGTTGACCAATCACTCGTAGCCAAACGGTTAAACGTTCAACCACTGCTTGAAAAGTTGTGGGCTTGAAACGCTGAGCTTCTTGAAATGGCTCGCAATTCTCGGCTTCTAAAAATAGATCAGCTTCTATTGAAAATTACTGAATCTCCTTAAACCACCATCACTAAAAGCCTATATATCGATTTAAATTCGAGTCAAGTATGAAAAAGTGCCTGGTGTGTTTCATCGATGCCTTTTCAAGACCGACCACTTGCAAAAACTCCAGCTCAATTGTTCGACAATAGTCATTGCAAGAATCAAGAAGAGTTGGGCGCATTGTTCTGGCTGTTCTCTAACAGGTTCTCAACAGATTTCGACGCATCTGCTGAATGAAACGACTTTAGTTTATACGCTTCATGGGCATATTTGAGTGACGTTTGCTCGAGTATGCTTTATTCGAGTACGCAGATCAGAGGACCGAACTCCTCAACACCAATCTCTACGAAACGCGAACAGTCTCGCCTTATCAACGCTGTAACAGACAGGTCCGGCGTTGTCAAAATGCATCAAGCGATTAATGAGGTTGCAAATCACTGCGGAACATTTGGAAACATACAGGTTGCGTAAAGTACACCCATCCGATAATCCTATGCACTTTAGCAAGATGGAGACCCTGGAGCAGGTCTAGTGAATTCTTGCTTAATTCGGAATTGTTGTGTGAATACAAACTGTACAGTAGAGTAAGAACCTGATGATGAGTCAACTTTTCTCCTGATTGCACGAACGCAAAACCGAACGGCCCATTTTTAGTACAATATAGTCGGTTTATATGTTGTGGACGGGATTAACATACTTATTAGTATCTAATATTATAGTAATCGGGCAGAAAATATTTCGTAGAGTTGTTTGATTCCAAATTTCCTTTTCGCTAGAACCTGAAATGACAGGAACCAAGTTTATGACAAGAGAGAGAGAGAGATAACATGGACGGATTCCCCGAAAAGAAATCCAATCTTTGGGAAAATAGCTTTTTTGGGGATTCCTTTTCATGGTGCCTCCACGCTAAGTCTCAACTGATGCGGGGGCTTTCAAAGGTACCTCAAGGGGGAGTGAGCACTTCTCGGAGTGGTCCAGCAGACTGCTGCATTTGTCTGATATCAACTAAAGTAAAACTAGGCTGTGGGTCTATGGATTTGACAGTAAAACTGAAAAATAACGGAGTGGAGTACTTAAGAGCAGAGTAATGAACCCTGAGCAGGTGTACTGCATACCCCGAGGGCAATTTACGCCGCGGTAAGTCTTGTGGGAAAGAATTCTGAAGGTGATCATGGCCCAAAATGGATAGTGGCCAAGACAAAGCGAAAATCTCCAAGAACAGTCTTGTTCTGATCAATTTTCTTTTTTGGGGGTAAACCACCTAATGGGAAATTTGGTTCGTATCGCTGGAAGCCGAGGCTGAGACTTATTAAAACAAAGGGGGCATCAAGAAAAGAACTACATGCAACCGTTTGATAAAACCGGCCAAATTACATGAAAGTGATGTTTGATATTGCCCTTAACATGTGTATGTATTTCGAATCCCCGATAGTAACCATCCGTCCAGTAACATAACTAAGGTGTGGCGAGCTGCCAACTCGTAAAATGATTTTCAGTAGCAGCTGTGAGTAGTATATTTTATTTGAAGCCGTAAGACAGGCATGCTTTTGCCCTCATGCAATCCACGGATGGGTTCTTCTGGTTTGCTTGCTCCGAAAGTCCCAATCTTGCAGAAGTTCTTCGTTTGTAAGAAATACAACACCCTCCCATCAAGCTTGACGGTTGGATCGCAGTCGTTTCGACATCAATCGTGTTGACATCATCAGTGCGGGCTTGAGGGAGACAGCCCAGAAGATTTTACCAAGGTTGGTAACGGAGACGTCTGCAATCCAACTGCCCAGTTCAAAGGATAGACCGAGAGACAAGCAGCATATCCAAGCTAGGTAAACTCATCGAAGGATTTTACACAAGTTACTAGGCGGATGAAATTTTTGGGTAATGAAAATGGGGTATAACATCATAGCAGGTACACTCAGCACCAGATGAATGACGAGTTATCATCTGTTACTATGTTTTGTTATCTAGCTTAGGCAGTTTCGCGACGTATTGTAACCGTATTGCACGTTCGAAATTTCTGCCTTGTCAGACTGTCGCTCAGGTGAAATTAGCCGGTAACCATAAGAGCTGATGACGCAAATAGGGAATACTGTAATAGAAGGGATTTTGTTGCGCGAGTGAAACCAACCTATGCTGAAAAGCCGAGAGGCGTTGTACAGCTGTTTCATCCCTATTGGAGGAAACCCCAATAGGAAGCTTTGAACCTGGGACCTATCGGTTGGTGATTGGAACACGTGAACTTCCGCTCACGAGCGGCTCGTGGCCGAAAGTTTTCAGCATATGGGCAGTGGGAGGTCGCGGGTCAGAAACTCTACTGAAGTTTCGTGATATGCACACTGTCGATGATTCCCAATAGGGATGGACAGCTGTACAAGCTTCACGGACTGTTTGGAGGCCAGCCGTCCCCGATAGCCGAACATCACATTATTTGGACGGATGTGTCACGTGCAGGATATGAACCAAACGAAGGCATGCCCTGATTGGTCAGAATGTCAGCCAATCGGGATCGAGCACAGTTGGCTCGATGCTTTTCGCCCCCTCACAAATATTCTAGTACAACCTCGTCAAACATTCTTCATCGCCTTATAAACATGGTTGTAATAATTTTCCTTCGTCTCCATAAAGGACTGCCTAGAGCTACCGCGCCTTCTGAGATACCATAGCGCGTGGAGCTGGAAGCCAAGGACCGGTACAGAGTTGCCCGACCGTTCAGCAAGTCACAACACGGACAGGAAGAAATTTTTGTTTGAATTCCAAAACCTCCTGACACCAACAACAAACGCAATAGAACTGGGGTTCTCACCTGACCTGTAAATCGAAGCAAAGGGCAAAAATCGTCCCACTGTGACGTTTCCCACTCCTTGTTGATGAAGCTACCTTCTTGGTACAGTTATGGGAAGCTTGTTTCCTCAGCTAGTAGTCGACACTCTAAAAAAATTGTCTCAAAGTCTCCTTTTGGTCAATTATTCTTTGACAGAGTGCTTTAAAGTTACGCCCTTAGTGATGCAAGTGTAATAACTCATGTAGTGGTAAATACAGAGCGGTTAATTCTGTTGAAGAGACCAAATGAAACGTATTCCCTTTGTTCTTGCACGCGGGTGCTCGGTCCCTGTTTTGTCAGTAACGTCCCAAGTGTAGTCTGTAGAACGATTGTTGCTAGCTGTTTCCAGTGGCGACACATTTATTCGTATGCCATGTAAAACCCGAGAAGCTCTTCATCGCCTGATACCCGCAAGTTGTCAGTATTTCATCCTGGTAACCATGGCACAGTCGGATACAACTCTAAGTCCCTTTTAGACTTTTCTCAGACAAATCATTTTTACGAGGGCTTCCTGGCGCCAACCCTAATTGTTGCGTAATTACTTAATTTGGGCGTGCATTTGTTACATGGCCCCCAATTGCTCCTACTGTGTGTTGACTACAACATCTGTTGCCTCTCATAGAGTGAGGCTGTACTCAGGCTAAGGTAATTTCGTAATACTGTGTCACGAATTAGTGAACGACCAGCTGTTCTGTGGCCTAGGGTCTTACGTTCCACGCAGAAGATCAGGGCGATGAAGCGAAGCGTACCGCATGACGTGTATGCGTGTAAATTCATGTCGATGAGGTTAGGTTGAAGAAACCAAAATCTGTCTCCGGTCTTTTCAAACTACCGTACACAAACGTCCATCACATGCAGTCAACATTGTGTCGTGATGCGTTATGGGCCCCTAAATATGGGTTCAACTATCTAATTCACTGCAACATCTCGGTTGTTGTTCTGTTCGCTGAGCTTGGCAGTTGGATTGCATACGTTTGATCACCAATCGAGATGACATCGTCAGTGCACTCAACCTTGCAGAGCACCCGAGCTACCTACACTCCACAACGTCACTGAAAAATCTCTTAGAGGTCCTTAAAAGTGACTGGAAATAGTTGACTTTTGGTAATAACTTTGGCAAAGTATGGTACCTTCGTGAGATAAAGTTGGTACGCTTACTAGTAGTGTAATGAGATTTGGTTTTTTTGTGGAGATTTCGTTTTCAAGGTATAGCTAATCTATGCTGAAAAGCCGAGAAGCACCGTACAAATGTTTCATCTTTATTTGGAATCATCAGCAGTGCGCATCTCATGAACCTCCAGGGTGTCTCGAACCCGCGACTTCCACGCCAGTAGTTTGATAACTTAACCTTTTGGCCACGAGCGGCTGATCAGCAATGTGATTAACTCGCACTTAGACAGGATATAGCGCCGCTTATCCTTCAATCACGGGGTCCAAAGCACGTGGTCACAAGTGCTTTGTGGCTCCTTGAGCAACGATTTCTCAGATGGTAGTTTCACTAATCGGGTTAAGTTTATTGTTCTACCGAGCTACTTATAGATTTTTTGGTGGTGTGAGGATATTTGTTTTTTTTTGTGGTGACTTAATCAGTGAGGCATGATGCATTTTTGTTCCGGTTCAACGAGAGTAGATTTAGCAGGATAATCTTTGAGACTACTGATATTCACCAAGTAGTAGGTCCCCAACTTTAGTGCAGTGTAATAGAGAAGGACAGCTTTGGGAACTGGATTTTCAAGTCATTTCAGTTCAGGTTATATTCAAGCCGGCTTTGCTTTGGACTAAAAGTAGATTATTTGTTGTCCAGTAAGCCATTTTTTTTAAAGTTTGTCCAGATGCATTTTTATTTGTTTATTGGTCCTCAAGAGTTGTAACCAAAGCTGGAATCACGAAGGCATATTCAGTACACAGGAACAGTCTGTTTTTCTCAACTGGGTTGTCAGTCGTACCTGAACAAAAAACGGCGAGGCCAACTTCCACATGAATACACTTACTGAATCTTATCCTACTATAGTCGGTAGTATCGATTGTATCAAGCCCCGTCGCACAAGCCCAATGGACGGAAGGGCAAATACTCAACAGCAGACGAATGTGGCATCAAAGTCGATTGAACTAACGGAACTTTCCCATGAATGCATCAAATGTCACTGGCCGGTTCTTGTGGATACAAATAAATTATCACCTCTGGGACAAGAACGATGACCCAGTAACTGTCCTGATTGTACCGAGCGACTGACCTACCTGTCAGGACTTTCCGGTCAGTAGTGTGACGGGCGCTCAATTTTGAATACGTTCGTAGTAGTTCTGGCGTGTGATGATACGCATGTTAGTTATTTGGAATTCAGAAACAAGTATATGTACCTCTAATGAGTTCTAGCAACGGCGAAACTCGGGTCTCGTACTTCGGCCCTCTGGTGTGGACCCAATAGAATAACTGCTCCAGAACAGGAGACGGTGGTGTGAGAGGGCGTGAGTGCGCACACAAAGATCAAGAAGGACACGAGTTTGACTGGAGTGGCGTTCGCGTACTGGCTCAAGCAAGAACAAAACGAAAACGCGAATTTATGGGAGCGTGGTACTCCACCGAAGAAGCCATCAAAAAACATATCGGAATCGATCGCATTTAGCAACCCCTAAGAGCGACAGAACGCCAGAACCACAGAGCTTAAAGCTGCAAAGGCGACAAAACGAGGAACTCATAAGAGAAGCGGGAAAGCGTCATTCAAACGGGCACATCCATTGGATTGGAGGAGGCGCCCAACCAAAGCACCTAATCAACCGGCGGACGCAGGGACACTAACCGCCACGGTGGAGGAAATAGGGCGGTATAAGCAACCAATCAAACTCGAGAACGGCAGACCACAACGCAATTCGAATCAAGGCCAGGGAGAACGAGCCACTAAAATTAGAAGTCTTTGGGATAACCAATCAAAGCAATAAAGATCACAAACGGACCAATAGATTCACTAAATTTGTTTCACTTCAAGCAGCCAATCATGTCAGAAAATAACAGATAGCCTTTGACTGCTACGTAAACACACGCAGGCAAGGAAGACGTACTCACCCAACTGTGCACTGATGATGTCTCCTCGTATGATGACGAAACGTTTGCAAGCCAATTGCCAAGCTCGGCGAACAGAACAACAGCCACCTGATCAACAACCAATAAACTCACCCGAGCTACCAATAGTTCACCACATTCCATGAGTTACTCGAATCAAGACACGGTTAATTTCCGGACATTCCACGTGTTTATCTATCGGTGAAAATGAAAAAAACAAACTGATCCCGCTCATAGCTCTTTGGATCAGTTTGTCCCGAGATCAAAGACGTTAGATTCTCCTGCTTCTTGTTTTAGTATAACAACCAGTAGACGATCCTAATCCTTTCTCGACTGTTTCGTTTTTGATCTTCTGTTTCGAGGAATGCCCTCAAGTTAGAGCGATCAAGAGTGAAAGTAAAAATAAAAGTTGAGACGACAACTTGTAATCTTGTGGGGCGTGTAAATGTTGTGTCTACTGGCCACCAGTACGCGTCATCGAACAAAACTCCACTCAAAAGCTTCAACTAGTAAAGAGAAGAATGGAAAGTCACTCGTATAATCTTACGATGATGGCTTGTTCAACTTCCAGACATCATGAACCAACAGTGAGAAAGGAGATCTACGTCAGTTGGGTCTTGATAAATAAAGTTAGAGAAATTTGGTCGGTTCTCCTAGCCTGTGATTCATTTTCTACAGCCTGTGGATCCTGGAAGATGTCGCATGTTTAGAATACTTTCGCACCACGTCGGCGACGGTGATCTGGCGCGCTCGAGCCGTCAGTTTTTGGATAAAATTTTACCCAAAGCAACTGACAGCCACTTGTTGTTATGCGCAACCTTTTGTTTCGAGGATTAGCTACAGGTGAATGATGCAAAAATTATAACTGTGATCCAAGAACAATTATCTCGAGCCTTCCAGGTGCAGATGATGAGGTCACAGTCCTTCGCCTATTTTGGATACTGACAACTTTGCACAGATCTGCCAGCTTGCCAAAGGATACAACAAGCGGCCAGATTGTACACAGCATACAAGGATCTTGCATGTTCAAAGGCTGCCTCGCTAACTGCGAACCGATTTCCAAACCAACTATTGTTGGGGAAGTCCTAAACAGACCGTAAACATATTCTTGATGATTTATTTGTAATATGATATCAAATCATAGAGAGACGAGTTTCGAACTACGGTCAAGCTACAGTCGCCGACGAACTGTTGTCGTGAACTGACTGGCGCATACTAAGAACCCGCGATTCCTGTTTTTAATTGCATTCGGAGTTTCCATGCTCACTAATGAATTTAAACAAATTAAATCAATGATCTCGCGAGTCATTTTCACACAGAGGACCCAGTCGTGCAGGTGATAACGATAAAGGTATGGATGGTGAGGATGGCGAGGACGCCGATGCCAGCGACCAGAATAAGCAGGAGAAACGAAAAAGATCTCCGTTGAGTTGCAAAGCCAATTCGGTGGACGGTCAGACAAAAAATATCAACGCGTGCTTTATCAGTCCGAAAGTCAGTCTGAATCAAGCCAAATGAAAGGAAGAAGGCCTTCGATGCGGAGTTATTAACTAGAAAACGTCAGCTGAACAGTTTACTGGACAAGGAAAAATCTTGTTTACAAAAACTGAACATCCGTCGTTTCCTTGAACACGTCTTCCCGAACTTTCCTAGATATTTACTGACTGTTGCTCAAATGCGAACAAATGCGTCTCCTCAAATTCCGTAATAAATCTCACTTTTCAAGAGACAAAGCGAATTTACGAGGAAACATACTACTCGCATGCCGCATTAGTAGTATACACCGTTACACACCCTCCCCTTTAAAGGTCATTCGCCTGCCGCCGGTTTCCATTTAGCTCCATCAGCCTGGCTCCAGCAGTGGGTCTATTCGGCCGCTCTCCGGGTGGATCATGCCACTTACGAAGCTGCGCCCCATTTACTCTTTTCGATCCCCGACCGTCTTGAATTGCATAGACGTCCCCCCGGTGGTCGGTAACGACAAACGAAACATTTCCTAAACTGCCCACCTTTCGCGACCAGAGTACACTCCTTCCAGTATTCTGATGATTCTTCTACTTGACCTTCGCGCCGATGTGGGACGGTCATGCCTTTCTCAGCCTTCCGATCCGAGTCCATGGAGCATGCGTAAACACCAAGGAGGAGCTGGTGGCTGCTTGGGGTGAAAGTCTGCACAACAGCGCCGACGGTCGCGGTTTACGAGAGTTGGTC
>NW_008751710.1:125612-137726 GCF_000715545.1 Opisthorchis viverrini
TGTTCCCATACCAAAATCTTTACATACTTTGGGATTCACCTCATCAGACTGGCACTGTCCTTGGCATGATTTCGAATGAGACGTTTCTCTCTTTTCTCCCATATTCTCCTGTTACTCTTTCGCATTCATCGCTTGCATTCACTTCTTATGTTTGTGACCATGCACTTCAAAAATAAATGATAAAATAGTCAATTTTTCTCGAGCTCTCCTCCTTTCTTCCTCTAGCTCCTCCAAAGACAAGCAAGCATGTTGCCGGCCATAACCTGATTTCCAGATCAACCGGAAGGCGCGGATGTCGACCGTACATCACAATAAACGGGGACTTGCCTGTATTGTTGACTGTATGGAATCACGATGAGCTAGCAACACCTTTGGCACGTCCAGCACCATAGACGCCTTGACTGGTAGGGTTTCATCGTGAGAGGAAGTGGCCTGTGTCACGCACTGGATGATAGTTCAGTCTCGTGTTAGTTGTAGGCGAAGATCACCTGTCCACGACCCAGAAGCGATAAGTGAAGTTTTCCAGAGTATGCAAATGGGAGTTCACGTCAGGTGACAACTCCAGATGCGAAAAGTTGGGCTTATAGAATACGAATTGAGAAATGATTGGTCGTCAATCAATAAATTGTGTGAATACGTTTAATAAACAAGTGATTTAGGGTCTTGAAACTGAAGGAGATCGTAATGAACCTTTGGAAATTCGAATAAAACTGAATCTTATAACGCTAACACACTAATCATAGGGTTACTGAAGACTTTTCAACACCCCACAACAGGTTTCGTGCTTATTGGGGCTTATCATTTAGACAAAGTCCCCCAGATTCTGCCAACCATGCGTTCTACTTGAGCCCAAATTGCATGAATGCATTTGCCGGAAATCAAATCGTCTCTCACCCATTAAAACTACTACTGCATACGGATCAGTAGACTTGTCACGATGTGACTTCCATTTAACTAGCAATGTAGTATCATCTCAGCATTTTTATAGTGATACGCGTAAGCGCCTTGGTATCGGAGATCTACGAAATAACGCTGTGAGAAGAAATCGGAGAATGTGGGCTTTTTCTTTCCTCAAATGACGTCTTGAACTTTTTGCTTGATTTTTTAAAAACAAAGTATCCAAACCTTTAGACATAACACACTACTCATAAGGTCGCTGATGACCCTCCAACAAACCACAACAGGTTCTTCTCAGAAAAAGAACAATAACTTTATCAACGATTTGTTTTAGGTTCTCCAGGCCTTGTTTGACTTGGTTTCAACAAAACTCAACTTAACAACGAAAGACTGCCCACTGCTGTATTTCTGAAAAAAGAGTAAACTTTACAAATATTTTGTTGGATTTGTATTAATTGGTCGGAATAAAGGACACTTCTGGGGGAATGTTTTCCCTGCAGTCTTTTTGAGAGATGAGCATTTCGCACCAGAACGACTCCCTTGGGGGGAGAAGAACCAGAATCATAAATTGTGCTTCCCGTCAATCACATTTGGTTCTAGCTTCCAACTGAATCACTGACCGGACCATGAAAGGCAAGAATAACCGTTTTTTCTAGGGTAGAATTGTCAATCCAGGTAAACGAAAAACAAAAATATGTACTCTTTCTGAAGGTGTCTTTTAACCAGGTAGTGATGCCCATATTCCAATGCTGATTTCTTGGGCACCCTCGATGTGCTTAAGCGCATGACTTTCTTAGTTCAGGAACCAATATTCTGTTGAAATCGAATGACTTTTTTATCAAGTCAAGACTTAGGTATCGTGATCGAACGTTTTGTCGTGTTGGTTCACTACTTAACGGAACCTACTTAACTCTCTGTCAGTAGTATGGGATCTGCGACGGGTGAAGCCATAATCAATGGTGACATTCACATCACCTGAGTGAAATCTAACGATTCAGAAATAACATGTTATTTAAACTGGCATTCAGCTGCCATAATGTTCCTGAGTCTTGTTCGCAAAGGCTCAGCTTTTTCACCTTACCTATCTTACATTTAATCGTCAATTGAATTCATCTCTCTTCGAGCGCCTAAGAGACCCAATGTCGTTTTAATTATTTCTTAAAAGTAACTGGTTAACTTCAACGTTCACAGTCATTCTTGATTTAAAGAAATCTTGAATAACTTGTTAGAAGGTCGAAATTCTGCGCATTACTGGGTTGTGCGTGCTTGGTGTCTGTACGAGACAGACCTACCAGTTGTACAAGCAAGATGTCCTTGAAATCTCAAGTTCAAAGGAGGACGTACTTTTTAGCAGTAAACGGTGCCTATTATCCGCACAATGCTATCAGCTGCATAATCTTCAAAAGTGGAGTAAAACTTTCTAAGCCAAAATGTTGCATTTTGTAGCGTATGTGCTCAAACCAAAAATCGCCTTAATCTACCTAAATATTACTACAGCTCACCAAATTTCATTGTTCACTGGAGCAACCTTGCCTCTGGTTGAAAAGTCTTGTGGGGTACTTTCCGAGCATCGCTGAGACCCCGGGATGCCCACATGGGGCTTAAGAGATTGGACTGGCTCTCTTAATTCGATTGCCCGAGTACTTTACTCCATCAGGGACACGTCATAACTTTCGAAAATTCAATTCCATTGTGCGAATACTGAGCACCGCAGTAAACAGTGCAAACTTTTCACTGAGGCTTGCGATCAAACCAGCAAGCCCTCCCTGTCCCACTCCTCTCCGAGCATCCATTCCAAATTCACTCCAATTTTTACGTCTGCCAGATTCGAAAGCGTCGGGAGTTTCGCAAGCGGTCATGCGAAATGCTGTCTACATATGCTACCTCAACAACCACAGAGAAAACCTTACCGTCACAGCTGTCACAAGGTCAAGTAAGAACAGGGAAGAAACTAATCGAAGTTAATCAGAACTTGAAGAACAACAAACTACCGGGTTGATAAAATTCCACTCTGAACGACAGTGCTGATTTATGGGGTGAGGATGACAGCCTTGTATTGTGAACGGGATTAAAAATATCTACCCAGTTATTTCAGGGACAACTTTTCAACTTTCTGGTCAACGTGGATAGAAAAGTGATATACCCATATAGTTGATTCGGTTTAAGAATGACACAGTTACACCAACCAGACCAGATTTATTTTTGACGAAGCAGGCGTATGTATCATTAATCATGGTAGTACAATCTGTAGCCAAACTGTGGAAATAAATCTTGTATTTCTGCGACAGATGAATCCCAAAGGAGGGTATGTAACAACTGTTCAAAAGCCCGCTGTCCTAAATAGTCTAAGGCCGGTTATCAGACACACAAAAATTGTTTCCCCTTTGGGAGAACATCAAGAACCGAAAACAAGTCGAACGAAAATGTGAAAAATACTTAACCGTGGCAGGGAGCATTACTAACGATCACCTGCACATCAGTAAGTACTAATTTTGTGGATACACATTGTGTGAAGAGATGTATGGCGTTTTCATAACCACCTGTATTACCTGTGTAACAGTGATACTACTGATGAGGGAGATATGCGAGTAGTATGTTTTCTCGTAAATCCGCTTTGCGTCTCTTGAAAAGTGGGATATATTGCGGAATTTGTGGAGTCGCTTTGTAGCAACAGTCAATGAATATCCAGGAAAGTTCAGGAAGACGCGTTCAAGGAGAAGATGGATATTCAATTTTTGTAAACACGATTCATATGAGAGTTTTGCTTCCCTATCCAATATTCTGTAACTGTTCAGTTAGCATTTTCTAATAAATAACTCCGCAGCGAAAGCCTTCTTTTCAGCTGGACATCCAACAGAAGCTGCCAGGAGAACGAAGGTAATGAGCCGTCAGGTTTTCCGTTTGTTTTTGAAGACTTTTACAAACAAACATCAGTTTGAATTTCACGCCAGTTCAGTTTGGCATCCACAAACCGTGAATTGTGGACTTACGTACTACGTTTTCAAACTTCCTAGTATACGCTGGCGAGTAGTATGGGATGGAATGGAAAAATGGGTTTTAAAAACATATGGTATCAAATGATGACCTTCTTAATGCCTGAGCCCTGTCAGCCAGGTGTTCATCACGTGATATGTAAGCAAAGTTCACACACTCGGGGCAAGATGGCTCAGTGGTCGGAGCACGAATTTACTGACCGGAAGGTCCCGCAGTCCGAACCCGACCTCTAACTCACGACTTCTCCCGTCTAGGCTTGAATAAACCCGGCAGAATCCAAGCCCTCGTGCTTCCTTCGGGTGTCATGGCAGTCACCACACTTAACGACAAAGATTATCTGGGGCACTTTGCAGCAGACGGGGCCTGAACAATATCGTCTACAAACTTCAGGTCTTTAAGCTTAACTGGTGGTCCCTGAAAAGGACAAAAATGGTAGTTGGATGTTGAAGAGTTTTCATCGATCTTGTGACTAGTGCGTTCCATCAAATTCACGGGAGAATTTTGGGCAAGTTGACTATCACACGGTAAGAAAGCCTTGTATCAACAACCTGAAGCAAATGGAATTTTGGCTGACGGATAGATTTTTATATGTGTGAGATGAATTTTTATAGAGTAGTAAAAATGGCTTCCGACGCACCAATTGCGACTACTTTCTGGAAAGACTGACACTACAGCCCTGCAACTGGCTTTTTGAATTTGTTGTGCAGGGGGTGGGGTTGAACTTCACCATCAGAGTCTGTGGCAAACTTTCACGGCCTCCGAAATACAGCGATTAATGCTTACTGTAAACTCGCCAATGGAATAACGTCTCTTAGAGGTATCCTTTCAACCGCATTCCATTTTTTCCGCAAAAGTACTTGTTTTCTATTATCCCTGGTAGGGGGAATCCTACTTTGCAGACAAATGTGCTTGCCCTTCTAATTTGGATCGCCACTTGAATTTTGTTCTCAAACGTATTCACGTAAAGGCTAATCTCTGCTCTCTTTTCCACTCCTTTAGTCCGAAACCAGGACGTTTTGTTTTACCTGACTTATTGTGGTTGCGAGATTTTCACCGGGAATATTTCTTCCGCCCAACTCCTACTCAACTTGCTCTGCTTTCTGATTGGTCGAATTGTGAAGGATGTCAAAAGTTACCCGCTATGACGATATTTGTGTTCCTTATCCTCACTTCATCTATGTGTCAAATAGATGTCTGTGTGGGCGTTTGTGGAGTTTGTAGAATTCACCCCGGACTCGAGTTTCGCTTTTATTAGAGCTCACCAGCAGTGCATATTTTTGCCGTGCCAGGGTTCGAACCCCGGGCACTACTGCTCTACCGGTGTACACTAAACGCACTTGAATTTTCACTTCCTAACATGCGAACGTGAATTCTAAAAATCCCGCAAACATTTGTCCAGCAGGTTTCGAGCGTCCGACTGAGAAGTCTTCACAGGTGGGTCAATAGATCGTCGTTCAAGACATCTGGCAAAGCAATCACAATCAAGCGTGAATACGTTCGCCTGTGAAAATGGATTGCCGAAACTGACGGTCTACAGCTTGGCATGCAATAAATGTGTTCGAATCGTGGTTCGACAGCGAGAGTGGTGCCATTAAAACGGCTACTATTCATTTCAGCTGCTTCCATATGCTATGGTATACGTTTCTTCTACTCAAACGGAGCGGCATTCACTGAAACTCTTCAGTGCTCGTCTGATGGCACTGAATGTTTGGCTAATTCCTGCAGTTCTGCAGTTCTTGCTTGTTGACCAGCTGGCTGTTCATCTGCTCTCCGAGATTGGAAGTTAGTTTTTCGGGACGGCCAATCTTACAAGACACTGTTAACCGTTCACCAAACAGACGCATTGGAGCTACCAGTGAAAGGAAAAATGCCCCATGCTCAGAAATCGTTGATAAGCGAACACCAACTAAGCGCTTACAAGCTATTAGACACGAAAGTAAACATCTCGTGCACAAAGTTTTTTTTGAAAAGTAAACGTTGTCAATGGAATTCTTGAACACTTTTGAACGTTTATTGAGTATTAAACAATAATGAATGAACACTGCAAAGCGGTTTTAAACATCCCCTAGTAACCTTAACCTTCCACCAGATGCGGGGGCGTAGACTACTAACATGCTTCATCAGTAGTATACGCCTCCGAATTTTTCCTCAAAAACGTAAGATATCTAGGAGGCATTGTTCTCTCTTTCTGCACCTTGTATGCCACCGGTTTTCAACCTTATCTTATTTTAAATCTTGGTGATTCCGTCCAAAGGTCTACCAGAGGTGGGTTCTCCTTTGATTACATAATACTCGATGGCCTTGCTTTGTATCGCTACACGCTTTCTGTATCTCTCGAAACTTCTGCCTCTTGTATAGTTGTTTGTGCTTTTCTGTGCACGCATTTTCCTTTGTTTTTTATCGATCTAGCAAAGCAGTTATTTGTATATAAACGCCAAATCTGTTTGGAATGCATGGTACTGTTGAGAGTTTCCCCAGCAAATTCTGCGAACTCAATTTTTGTACGCATCCTCTGCACGAGATATTTACTTATTCAAGTCCAGTGGGTACATTTATTGACCAATTATGTCCAGTAGAATAATTGTCATTTTGCAAACAACTGGTTATCCACATTTAACCAGGTCCGCTTTGAAGACAAAAGTCGGCTGCTCCGAAGTTGCAGGTGAGCTGTCATGAATGCGCTCAGATCACATGCAGTGATGTGAAACACCGAGTAAGCTTGCTTGTTTCCTCTGCCCATTTTATGTCTTTACCAAGCGTCAGCAACGATGTTGGGAGTTACAAATACGAATAACAAATTTTACTACTGATAAATGCTTCACTAAGAAATATTGCTTTAAGAATTCCCAAGTTCCAGAATTTTCCACTGGGTAAGTGGGTAGGTGCACGACACCTGCACACCAAGATTGCTACCGGTGAAAGGAAGAAGGCCTACGCTGCGGAGTTATTTATTAGAAAATGTCAACTGACCAGTTACAGACTAATAGACAAGGAAGCAAAACTCTCATATGCATCATGTTTATAAAATCTGAATATCCATCTTCCCTTGAACGCGTATTCCTAAACTTTCCTGGATAATCACTGACTGTTGCTCAAATCCAAGCAAATACAACTTCCGTAATAGATCTCACTTTTCAAGAGACGCAAAGCGGATTTACAAGAAAACATACTACTCGCATGCCACTCCCATCAGTAGTATCACTGTTGCACCAGTAACGTCAACTTCCCTAGCTCATTAAATCGTTATTTAATTTAAGTTAGTTAAAAATAGTAGCCTCTATATTATCCATGATCGCTCTTCTACATCGAAAGTCCAAGCATGTTAAAGCTAGTACATATAATCTAAACAGCTAATTCATCCGTTTAGAGTGAAATGTCTGTCTGTTCTACAAAAGTTCACCTGCGGTTCACCGGGTACCCGCGGTAGTGAAACATGCTACCTTTAGCCAGTCACTTTGGGCGTATTTCAAAGACACCCTCCCCCACCCGTCACCTGAAATGATTTTTCTCAATGGGAACGTGTATAGTATACACTGGATAGTCATCCTTATCCGTGAAACAGTTGTTCGACTGAGCACTACTGGACCAGGAAAAAGGTGCATTTTGAAAATAACTATTACAGGCTTACTTTACTAATCATTATATTAAATAATGACATGTACAAAAAATGAATCGTTAAACTGTTGCCTGAGGAGAAAATAACTGCATAGCGATTCGCGCGTATGTTGCCTAGCAACACCATGTTACAGATTCGCACAAAGTTTTCGTTCTCTCTCTCTCTTTCTCTCCCTCTCCACACTAATTACTCGAGCAATTCCACCTGTGGAGAGAACCTACCTAATCACTCTAAATAATACAGAAGGTTGCCGAACGTTTATCCCAAAAAGGGGAAGTGGGCAACACACTCAATGTGGATAATGACACATCACGTGACTCTCCAACCTGAAACGGCCAGCTTCCTTTGTCTTACACGCAATCGAGCTTTTTGTATGTGTGGGCATGTAACGGAAGTAATCCAATGTAATGCAATCTATTTTCGATCCACTTTCCGTTCAACTCAACCAAACAAGGAGGAATTCGAAAATTATGATTCGGTTTATCTTACTGGCTGCCGGGGTAGTGTTTGTTGTGAACACACTTCTTGTAAATCTGTGGATCGGTTGTCCCATTCGACTGATACAGCATGGTTTCGACTGACATTCAATTCTTGAATTAATTTAAGGCTGATAAAGCACGTGTTTGTCGATGAAACTCTAGAACAGACCGTGACCTAGGTTGGAAACAGGTAATGAACACGGACTGCTC
Source organism: Opisthorchis viverrini (assembly GCF_000715545.1). NCBI lineage: Eukaryota > Metazoa > Platyhelminthes > Trematoda > Opisthorchiida > Opisthorchiidae > Opisthorchis > Opisthorchis viverrini. The sequence continues at coordinate 133,809 of NW_008751710.1, forward strand.
GGCTCGACGTTTCATGAGGCATGTATATTACCCAAAATTACAGCAAGCATACTTCAAAATAAGGTTGCCCGCCACCTAAAATAGACCCTGAAGAACCCCTTCATCCGGTCGCATGCACTTCAAACGATTCACAGAATTGAAAGTGTCACTAGGATCACAAAGTAGTGCAGAACAACCATTTTGTTCACCGTACTTTTCACTCGCATATTATCAGGAAGGTCGGATTCCTGAAAGTAACCTCAGAACACCCAGAACCTACTGCTCCACCAAAATCTCAACAGGAAAGCCGACAAGCATCCAGGCCAGTCAATCATTCAATCGATTCAGCAAAAGTTGATGAGTGCTCTTGCACGCCAAAGAAGCACGACCGAATGTGATCAGCGTTCAAGCATTTCATAGAGGCACGATCTATGTTGATGGATGTTCACTAACGTCTAGCAGACAGCCTGGATCAATGTCAGAAAGTCCCCTTTAAATAGAGTGGGGCCGTTGTAACTTTTGCTCTCGCACTCGCGCGCACTCACTCGCTTGCTGGGAATATAGCGGTTGTTTTTCCTTCTGTGAGTCTTTTTTCACCGGCACTAGGCACTGGAGTGGGGTTAGCAGCAGATACCACAGGTGGCCGAATCAGCAGATATAACACATATCTTCGCTATTAATGCGCACGCTAGAAAAGAAAGAGTCTGAAAATCTTATCAGTAGTAGTTTTGTGTATGCCTCCTGGCACTTTTAAACTTTAGCTGAATAAAACTCATCTTTGAGATAAGGTGTCCATTAGTACTCTTTTCCGTATGTGGTCAGTTTCCGTCTCATTCAGATCAGCAGAGCCGTTTGGTCCCTATGACTAATGTAATACATTCACCCTCTCTGGCAACTTCGCCATTCACTGTCTTCAACTACGTCTCTACTTTCAATGATTTCTGAATCAGACTGGGTGTGCTTACACCAAACCTATGACCTCAGTACAAATATAATAACTTTTAGTCGTAGATGATTGTGGGCTTTGTAACATTCAAGTTCACATCACTCTCGTCCGAACAGTCGTCCTTATGCTCCGAAGCAATCATTCTGCTGAGTCCACGCCAAAGAGGGAATAATCAACTGGAGTTTCGCTCTTGTTAGAGGTCATGAGCAGTGCATATCCTATGGCCGTGTCACAGCTTGGACCCCGGACATCTAACAAGCAAGGCGAACGTGTAACCACTACTCTACCAGCATACGGTGCACGCATCTGAATTTCTGAGTCTGAATTGGCAAACATGTTTACGACTGAGTGATTGTTAACAACGGTACCAACTCTGTATCTCGGCTAACCTTGGTCACAAAGGCATGATCAAAAGCCTCTTGTGCTGCGTGCACAAAGCGATCGATTGATGAGCACTTGGATGAGTCGCCACACCAAACCTCATACGCATGGTGCAGGTAGACCCCTGGGTCACCAAAAATTAACGGATGAAACCTGACTACTTCAAAGTAGTCAGATCCTGACAAATTTTGTCGCACAAACTAAATCGGGAAGTCACTGATTCAAGTTCACCGTGCTTGGAGCTACGACTAGAACTGTTAATCAGACTGGCACCCAACCGATCTCAGAAATGTCTAGCTTTTGACTCCATGTCTGGACGTGATGCAGCGTGAGCTAACCATGTGTCATCCTTATAACCGGGTAATTTCCCATAACTAGAATCTGGACATAATTCCGCACTTCCCACAATCTTTGTCTTGCTGACAGTTTGATCGCTGGTCGACAGATAATTTGCGATTCTGTGTGAACGGGATGGGGTTTCAGCCAAAATGATGAGACGAGGTTCTTTTTCTTTCAACCAGTCAGGCAGCGAAAATGGTAAGAGAAATAAGGAATTTGGAAAAATGGGTTCTAAGTATCCATGTGAATGGTGAGGACACTGCTTCAACTAAATCAGTCTAAAATGAACAGAACTGCTGAAGTTTTCCAGAGGCAACACACTACTCGACGAAAACTCTTTGGCAGCTCACAACCTATTTCACCATCCTTGGGGATCATCAGGTAGGCGCAGTTCCCGAGTTTCTCGTCTGGACAACAACGTATTGCGCTACCGCGAATACTGTGCCAATCGAAGCATGAGGCTGCCTGGTATGGCACATTCAGTTGAAGCAGCCCATCCTGAGCGAGGGCTTCAGCTGAGTTCCAGGTGAGTCTAGTGCCAATACCAAGTTCGTGTACAAATTAGAGCATCAGTCAGAAACGACTGGTAAACACAGTGGTGGCTAGTGGACTGTCATGGGGAAGTATGCAGGACTCGTGGTTCGTACTCATGTGACAACACGCTGAATCGCCACAACAGTTTTGCATCCTGATGATGGTAATCGGGTAGTAGACTATCAGGAAGGTCAACTTCTTGAAAGCAACCACTGAATGCCCGAAATCTACGGAGAATCTCAGTTCCGCGAGATGTTGACCAGACAGATAACGCCCCCGCAATATGCAGCACGTCACAGCCTTGTATCAAACCCAGACAGCGAGAGTCAGCGTTGATCAAGGTCAGGCAACGCCCCCGCAATATGCAGCAAGTCGCAGTCTCGTATCAAAGCAAGACCGTGTGAGTCAGCATTGGACCGAGCTCAGACAGTGTCCCTCCAATAGATAGCTTGAGACCGTTGTACATTCGCACTCGCACTCGATTGTTCGGAATATAGCTGTTGTGTTCCCTTGTGTGAGCCTTTTTTTCCGGCATTAGGCACTGGAGCGCAGATACCACAGTTTGGCAAATCAGCAGATATAACACAGACCAAGAATCACGGCAGCATGTTGCAGATGGATATGTCCTACGTGTACAATCAGCTTCTGAATGAATTCACCGTTCATTCGTTAGGGCCTCTCCTTTCATTGGTTCTGACACAAGCGTCGAAACGCCACAAATCACCGTAACGTTTTTTTACAGCCAATGAATCTGTCTCAACGAAAACGGTTATCCCATTGGCTGTTATGTAGTCCCGTGATGCCTGGGAATGGTTCACCTAATAGTAGGCCTCATGGTTGACCTGAAGTTTACAGTGGAAAAACGGGACATTAGCTTAGTGGTCGAACCTCTGCCGAAACACGTCTGATCGCAATGCAGACTCCTATGAGAATTAGTGGCACTGGTCTGTCTCTTCCGAATCCCACAAAACCCCACAACTGAATACCGAATAGTGGAAGCAATAAAATTCAAACTACCTGTTCGCACACCCAGTATCCTGGAGTTAATGGACGAAACAACCATCTATATTGGTAAAAATCACAAATCCTTTTCAATATGAATACCGACACATCGTCAGTAAATCTGCCGATTCAGGTCTGCATAAGGCGTTTGCTGAACTTTTAATTTCTTCAAAATGGAACGCAGCTACGATTAATTAATTAATTAATTAATGACTAGTTAGTCGTACCAACACCGTGCTTTTGTTTCCTCTTTCTTTGAACTGTGTGTGCGTGTGTCTTAGAACCCTCATCGAAAAGCTGATCGACCGACTTAAGACAAGTTTCTTTATTTTATGGACTAGATGAACCCTGAGATCGGCTTGTGAGTCGTATTGTTCTCTCCCACCAATAAGGATGAGATTTATAATGCACTACTCATAAGGTTGCTGAACTCCATCGAGAGCTACCGACCGGTTTCGCCCTTCTTGGGGCTCATCAGGTGGGCGCAGGCCCCCAGTTTCCGTCAACATTATGTTCTACTTCAAACCAAATTGCACGAAATTCGCGAAGTACATTCATTTGCAAACGAATTCGTTTTTTTTTCGAGACTCACCTGGAACCCAGCTGAATCTTTTGTTTATGATTTTCCCAGACAACTGAATGTGCTGCACTTCAAGTTTCAGTCGCTACGATACTCGAGATATCGCAAAACATGTATATTCATACACACAACTCATGTAACTAGATTCGGACGAATG
>NW_008751710.1:140998-165536 GCF_000715545.1 Opisthorchis viverrini
TTTCTCGTCTGGACAACAACGTATTGCGCTACCGCGAATACTGTGCCAATCGAAGCATGAGGCGGCCTGGTATGGCACATTCAGTTGAAGCAGCCCATCCTGAGCGAGGGCTTCAGCTGAGTTCCAGGTGAGTCTAGTGCCAATACCAAGTTCGTGTACAAATTAGAGCATCAGTCAGAAACGACTGGTAAACACAGTGGTGGCTAGTGGACTGTCATGGGGAAGTATGCAGGACTCGTGGTTCGTACTCATGTGACAACACGCTGAATCGCCACAACAGTTTTGCATCCTGATGATGGTAATCGGGTAGTAGACTATCAGGAAGGTCAACTTCTTGAAAGCAACCACTGAATGCCCGAAATCTACGGAGACTCTCAGTTCCGCGAGATGTTGACCAGACAGATAACGCCCCCGCAATATGCAGCACGTCACAGCCTTGTATCAAACCCAGACAGCGAGAGTCAGCGTTGAACAAGGTCAGGCAACGCCCCCGCAATATGCAGCAAGTCGCAGTCTCGTATCAAAGCAAGACCGTGTGAGTCAGCATTGGACCGAGCTCAGACAGTGTCCCTCCAATAGATAGCTTGAGACCGTTGTACATTCGCACTCGCACTCGATTGTTCGGAATATAGCTGTTGTGTTCCCTTGTGTGAGTCTTTTTTTCCGGCATTAGGCACTGGAGCGCAGATACCACAGTTTGGCAAATCAGCAGATATAACACAGACCAAGAATCACGGCAGCATGTTGCAGATGGATATGTCCTACGTGTACAATCAGCTTCTGAATGAATTCAACGTTCATACCACTTCAGATTACAAGTGGGAGTCGCTGCTACTCGGAGGTATCTTTCTTGGAAGAAGTTAATGTTATAGGATTAGTATTGTCCGTATATTTCAACTCGGGTGGTAGGTCTACGGCAGCATTTTTCCTTAAATCAACAGGAAAGTGGGTGTTGTGGACCCCAGTCCCTTACTGCCTTCTTATTACCGTGAACCCCAGTCTGGATAGCCGCTTGATCGACTGGTGCGCTTGGCCGAACCAGAACGAACGTGCGAGTCAGCTGCTCCATTGATCGCCGTAGCATACAAGCAGTCAAAAATGATGCTGAGAATACAACTCATCTGTCAAAGGCGAGTGAAGAACAGCCAATGAAATCTGTCTCAACGAAAACGGTTATCCCATTGGCTGTTATGTAGTCCCGTGATGCCTGGGAATGGTTCACCTAATAGTAGGCCTCATGGTTGACCTGAAGTTTACAGTGGAAAAACGGGACATTAGCTTAGTGGTCAAACCCCACTGCCGAAACACGTCTGATCGCAATGCACACTCCTATGAGAATTAGTGGCACTGGTCTGTCTCTTCCGAATCCCACAAAACCCCACAACTGAATACCGAATAGTGGAAGCAATAAAATTCAAACTACCTGTTCGCACACCCAGTATCCTGGAGTTAATGGACGAAACAACCATCTATAGTGGTGAAAATCACAAATCCTTTTCAGTATGAATACCAACACATCGTCAGTAAATCTGCCGATTCAGGTCTGCATAAGGCGTTTGCTGAACTTTTAATTTCTTCAAAATAGAACGCAGCTACCATTAATTAATTAATTAATTAATGACTAGTTAGTCGTACCAACACCGTGCTTTTGTTTCCTCTTTCTTTGAACTGTGTGTGCGTGTGTCTTAGAACCCTCATCGAAAAGCTGATCGACCGACTTAAGACAAGTTTCTTTATTCCATGGACTAGATGAACCCTGAGATCGGCTTGTGAGTCGTATTGTTCTCTCCCACCAATAAGGATGAGATTTATAATGCACTACTCATAAGGTTGCTGAACTCCATCGAGAGCTACCGACCGGTTTCGCCCTTCTTGGGGCTCATCAGGTGGGCGCAGGCCCCCAGTTTCCGTCAACATTATGTTCTACTTCAAACCAAATTGCACGAAATTCGCGAAGTACATTCATTTGCAAACGAATTCGTTTTTTTTTCGAGACTCACCTGGAACCCAGCTGAATCTTTTGTTTATGATTTTCCCAGACAACTGAATGTGCTGCACTTCAAGTTTCAGTCGCTACGATACTCGAGATATCGCAAAACATGTATATTCATACACACAACTCATGTAACTAGATTCGGACGAATGCCGAAAGTAATTATACCGTTGCCTATTTGTTCGGCCGTCAGCAGAAGTCTCCACCGTCCGGAAACAAGAAGTATGGAGAATTTGTTTATCGACCACTGAAAATATTCTGAACACACAAACAAACAGGTATATAAGAATAGATTGAAGGAAAACTCCATACACACGTCCGCTAAGTCGGTTGTATAAGCAGTCGAAGAATAGGGGAGTACAAAACGGTTTCAAACGGCCAAGGTTCCTGGCCTACTCGCAGAATATATACTAAGTCAAACCACGGTCATGAGAAATTTCTGACTGCCTTCTCATTATCACGAAAGTTTCACAAGCCAACCGATGGGAGCAACGGCGACAGCTGTCATTCATTTCGAAAGTTTTCGAGTACCCTGCGATATTTGGCCGTTACTTGGTGACACGTCATTCAATGGCCGTCACGCTCACGCTGAAAGATTTTTCTCCCCCGGGAGACTGATTGGCACCTTGGAAATTATCTGTACGGTCACACACTGCTCCGATTTTTCTTACTTTATGTTGCCAGTGAAAGAACATGAGAAAGAAGAACTTGAAGAAGCGTTTTATTCTAAAATACGGTTGGGCTGTTTTCATGAAGGTTGCTGAAAACTCCTCGACAGCCCATAACCGGTTTCGCCCTTCTTGGGGATTGTAAGATCCGAGTGGCTATGGATCTCACAAGACGAGTGCGGCCATTAGATTATACACAGTTCGTAGCCAGTAGTCGAAAAGAGCAGACAGACGTGGGCAGCAGACGATGTATTGAGGAGTGACATGAACTAATCAACCAATAATGACGTAATCTGCAGAAGCGGAAAGTAGTCGCTAAAGCAGCAGGGATCTATATACAGGCAGTCTGACAGTGAGTTGGCCGTACAGAGATAACGGCGCGGAAAATCAGCACGTCTGGGATGTGAGGGACTGTCTTTCAGTTGGCGACGCGATGCGGCAGCTCGTGTCACGTGATAGGTCAGATTGCGCGGGTTCGTTCTTTTAAAACAATCTTGCCAGACTATCTGGCAGGTGCGGTACATGGGTAATACAAAAAAATTGAGCTCCGGGTTCGACACCCGGTCGCTTCGCTTTTCCGTCGGATTGGACGCCCGAAAATAAGTAGAACTGAGACGAACTTGCAAGCAATGGTTGGTGGACAACAAAATATTGACATCAGTTACTGAGGTACAAGCAGACCACAAGTAGGAACGACACAGGGGGAAAACGAGCAGCAGCAAGGAAACAAAGCGGTGTCGTAATAAACAGGCGTAAGTAACGTTACTCATGAGTAGTCAGAACACAAGGAAAATTACGTGAGGTACAAACCACAAGTAGGAACGACACAGGGGGAAAACGAGCAGCAGCAAGGAAACAAAGCGGTGTCGTAATAAACAGGCGTAAGTAAGTAACCTCATGAGTAGTCAGAACCCAAGGAAAATTACCGCTGTTCACCGTTGATTCACAGAGTTTTCGTCAGCCTCATGTTCTACTTGGACCAAAATTAGACTGATTTCGCCGTACACCCGAGGCTATTCACAGGTACAAAAACGCACTGGTCAATACCCGGTACACACATTCTGTGGTTCCTGGTCTCATTCGTGAAACCTGTGGTACCAATGGGGTGGTTTTATCAGGCACCGCATACATGAACTTGCTACGTTTAGAACCTAGTTTTTCAAGACTTTACACGATACTCTCGTGATGGTGGTAGTGTTGGTAGTGTTGATGATGGTGGCGGTGGTGGTGGTGTTGGCGGCGGTGTTCGTGGTGGTGTTCGTGGTGGTTTTGGTGGCGGTGGTGTTGGTGGAATTGGTGGTGATGGTGTTGGTGGCGTTGGTGGTGGTGATGATGATGTTGACGCTGAGTGTGATGGCAGTTTTATTAGTGGCGGTAGCGGTGGTCGTAGCAGTTGTGTTTATGTTGGTTGTGATGGCGTTGGCGGTAATGGTGATGGTGGTATTTGATACAGACACCAATCAGTACGGACTACATCAGTGTACTGCTTGGGAATAGTCTGTAACTTCCAAAAGAAGGGGCTGTGATGTCTACCCAGCTGCAACTTACAATGGTGTTAATGGGATACTCAGATGAATCGCAGCGTAATCGCTCGTTTATGTAGTGAGTAGTTTGTGACATTCAGACATTTCATTGGGGGTCCACTTCTATGACCCTTCACCAAAATTTGCCATCCATTGGGTTTCGTGTCGGCATTATACGTGAAAATGTAGTGCTTGTTTTCTGTATTAACAATTCTCTTCCCAAGTAGAACAAACAACTGGTAGAAATCAGGGACCTCACTCATTTGACAAAAACCGCTCTCGGTGTTTTCACGACTTCTTATCATTGTCTCGGATGTGAACCAGATGGAATTACTCAAGAAAACGAAGGAATGCGTGGTTGTAGATTTGTACTGATTTGTACTGATTTAGATGCTGCGTTTCCAAAGGGATCTGGAAAATTGGGCGCTCTGAGTATATGGTGAGAACGATGAGTCACCAAAGTGAGTCCAAATGAGGTCTTTCTTAAGCGATATTGATGGATCTTGAGACCTATCCAAGCCGGAGGCTGAGAATGACGGGTGTGGTGTCAAGTCAGTCGTGACTCGTGGGCAGCAGACGATGTATTGAGGAGTGACATGAACTAATCAACCAATAATGACGTAATCTGCAGAAGCGGAAAGTAGTCGCTAAAGCAGCAGGGATCTATATACAGGCAGTCTGACAGTGAGTTGGCCGTACAGAGATAACGGCGCGGAAAATCAGCACGTCTGGGATGTGAGGGACTGTCTTTCAGTTGGCGACGCGATGCGGCAGCTCGTGTCACGTGATAGGTCAGATTGCGCGGGTTCGTTCTTTTAAAACAATCTTGCCAGACTATCTGGCAGGTGCGGTACATGGGTAATACAAAAAAATTGAGCTCCGGGTTCGACACCCGGTCGCTTCGCTTTTCCGTCGGATTGGACGCCCGAAAATAAGTAGAACTGAGACGAACTTGCAAGCAATGGTTGGTGGACAACAAAATATTGACATCAGTTACTGAGGTACAAGCAGACCACAAGTAGGAACGACACAGGGGGAAAACGAGCAGCAGCAAGGAAACAAAGCGGTGTCGTAATAAACAGGCGTAAGTAACGTTACTCATGAGTAGTCAGAACCCAAGGAAAATTACCGCTGTTCACCGTTGATTCACAGAGTTTTCGTCAGCCTCATGTTCTACTTGGACCAAAATTAGACTGATTTCGCCGTACACCCGAGGCTATTCACAGGTACAAAAACGCACTGGTCAATACCCGGTACACACATTCTGTGGTTCCTGGTCTCATTCGTGAAACCTGTGGTACCAATGGGGTGGTTTTATCAGGCACCGCATACATGAACTTGCTACGTTTAGAACCTAGTTTTTCAAGACTTTACACGATACTCTCGTGATGGTGGTAGTGTTGGTAGTGTTGATGATGGTGGCGGTGGTGGTGGTGTTGGCGGCGGTGTTCGTGGTGGTGTTCGTGGTGGTTTTGGTGGCGGTGGTGTTGGTGGAATTGGTGGTGATGGTGTTGGTGGCGTTGGTGGTGGTGATGATGATGTTGACGCTGAGTGTGATGGCAGTTGTATTAGTGGCGGTAGCGGTGGTCGTAGCAGTTGTGTTTATGTTGGTTGTGATGGCGTTGGCGGTAATGGTGATGGTGGTATTTGATACAGACACCAATCAGTACGGACTACATCAGTGTACTGCTTGGGAATAGTCTGTAACTTCCAAAAGAAGGGGCTGTGATGTCTACCCAGCTGCAACTTACAATGGTGTTAATGGGATACTCAGATGAATCGCAGCGTAATCGCTCGTTTATGTAGTGAGTAGTTTGTGACATTCAGACATTTCATTGGGGGTCCACTTCTATGACCCTTCACCAAAATTTGCCATCCATTGGGTTTCGTGTCGGCATTATACGTGAAAATGTAGTGCTTGTTTTCTGTATTAACAATTCTCTTCCCAAGTAGAACAAACAACTGGTAGAAATCAGGGACCTCACTCATTTGACAAAAACCGCTCTCGGTGTTTTCACGACTTCTTATCATTGTCTCGGATGTGAACCAGATGGAATTACTCAAGAAAACGAAGGAATGCGTGGTTGTAGATTTGTACTGATTTGTACTGATTTAGATGCTGCGTTTCCAAAGGGATCTGGAAAATTGGGCGCTCTGAGTATATGGTGAGAACGATGAGTCACCAAAGTGAGTCCAAATGAGGTCTTTCTTAAGCGATATTGATGGATCTTGAGACCTATCCAAGCCGGAGGCTGAGAATGACGGGTGTGGTGTCAAGTCAGTCGTGACTTACGAAAGTTTAGGTCATTCCATTTTTGACACGCCTTCATACTAAAATGGGTAACGATTCAGGGCCATCGGGTTGGACGTCCAAGTCAAGGGCTTGCGTTCGTGCCTGACATGGTTCTGGAAAAAAGTGGCAAGTGACTTGGCACTGATACAGCTGCTATGCACAGAAACGCTATGCTTGTAACATGAGGTTTTTCAGTAGTATTTGTACACCACCAGAGTTAATTTAATTCATTCCAGCTAATTTGCGGACCGCCACAGCTGTCTCGCTGCATTTTTGCCGTGTCGGGGATAATCAGTTCTCGGGCTTACTTACCCCTTGGTTTCCTCTGCGACCGAAATAGCCTCATATAACCCAGTGCTAATGGCGCGAGATTACAAAACGGAAGGTCCAGGGTTCGAACCCAACCTTTACAACTAGACCGCTCCTACCTGAGCTTGGATAGCTTGATATAATCTCAGCTTCCTTCAGGTGGAATGGTTGCTAGGCACCCGGAGATTGCTACAGTCCACCATGTGCGGTGTAGCTGACACGTTCAACAGTGTTATCACTCGTCGGTTCGCGCTCTTGTGATGCACAAAAGCACCATGGACGATATGTGGCTCGAGAGTCCAAAACTCGTCTACTCGTCTAAGCTTGCAAACACGGCCTGAATTTTCACCAAGTACGGTCCCCACTGCATCATACAAGCAAATATCCCTACCCCTCTCTGTAAGTCCTATCAGATATTTGCAAATGACATTTATTTGACGTCAGTGAATTAACTTTACCATCATGAAAGTGGAACAGACAAAATTTCAAAGGATGCTCGCGTTGTCCAGAACTTTCTCTTCCAGACATGCGGATTAGATAATCTGCTTTGTTCGTCAGAGAAACGCAGTTGTACAGGTCAAACTTCTGCCATGAAAGAATTCTCATCCTCAAGTAAGCGGGTTCCCGGTCACACAAAGAGCAAAATTTTCGCTTTTGAGGAAACGTCCGAAATACAAAGTGAAATCTGGTAATCACATTGGGATAAAGTAATCGGCGAAACATGCTAATCTGTAGCACTGTACGTGGACAAGACAGGAACATGTGGGGGGGGGGAACGGAAATTACTCGCCCAAACACGTATCGTTCACAGAGGTAAAAGAAAAGCGTGAGAGAGGGAGAGAGACAGAAACATACTGAATGATGGTAAACACAAGCCAATTACAGGAAAACAGACAAAACATGGCCAGTTAATCAAATACATGTGACCAGTGCTGAAGTGACTCAATGGGGAAAGAATTTCATAATAGAATATGGTAGCTGTCCTCCTCTTTTTCCCAGATCATGATATGGTTGCAAAAACGTCACGGTGGACGGGCATTTATCGGATGTTTGTCTGCTCGAATTCAGGGATAACAGAGGAAGAGAAGATTAGTCGAAATAGGACAGATGCATCAGGAATTGGTTCACTTTATCAAAAGATGGTTTTTCAGATGAAGTACAAGACATACACCATGTGTGGACAAAAGGAAAGGGGCAACGATCGCAGAGTACACACCAGGCTTCATGACTCTTCACCGATTTTGACAGGCTCACGCACTGGTTCTGGTGTTCTTGCCACTCCAACTTCGGGTGGGGGGAGGTGATATATGTGTGGCTTTGGGGTGATTGGTTTGTCCGATTCAGGTGGCTCCAGCGGTTCTGGTAAATTTTCTGATCCTGGAGACGCTGTCCAGTTGGGCACAGTTTCACGACCATGTGGCCCAGCTGCACTAGTCTCCAAGCCGACGGTGTGGTTAGATGAAAAGTTTCTTCCGGCATGTCTTTCTGGATGAGTTCTAAGACGGGAGTTGAAATAGTCAGATGGTAAAAATGAAAAGGTCGTTTTTTATGACGGACCTAAGAAAACTGTCTATCTCAGCCACTGCTTATCACACTTGCTTACCTCCTCAGGGTGACAGAAAGTGTCATACAAATACCACACTTTCGGAAGACTGGAAATTAATGTATGTTTGAGGACCGTACCAAATGTATCTACAAGACTAACTGCGCCAATCGTAACAGAGTCCACACTGGGTGAATCACTTGGCAACTAAAAGTCCGTAAACACGGGCACATGAAACTATCGGGTCGCTTCAAGTAAGGCTACGGAATTCAGCGAGTAAACGCTTTGTTTTAGCCGGGGATCACGGGGCCAACTCTGCTAACCTACTCACCACTTGCGAAAAGACCTCAGTATGCGTAGGCACAGAGACGTACGCTGAGTCCGTGGTCATCCAAATGGCCCACTCATGCGTAAACGGTCCGATAGTGTCAAATTACTTCTTGCCATCTGATCTGGTCTGTTTTACCGCTTGAACATGCGCTATGTGTGATCTGGGATGTTTAATCCCAGGGCACATCAACACCGATATAGAAATACGCACACATGCAACATTCAGGACAGATTTGTAGAAGCACGAAGCATGACCCACACATAACAGCACGCTAGTGGGTTCTGCAGCATTTTGACGGTAAAACGTCATCAAGTCATCAAGTTGCACTCAGCCAGAAGAAAACTGAACTGCGCCTAGTTAAAAGACCGCGTTTTCTTCAAAATTCCCTCTGGAGATCCACAACCTTGTACAGATATAATACACTACTCATGAGGTTGCTGAAAACTCTTCGACAACCCACGACCGGTTTCGCACTTCTTGGGGCTTGTCAGGCACTTGCAATCCCCGAGTCTGGCTGAAAACATCATAAACGAGAGATTCAGCTGGGTTCCAGTTGAGTCTTTCGAAAAACCAATTAGTTTGCAAATGAGTGTATTTCGCTAATGTCGTGCAATTTGGTTTGAAATAGAACATAAGGTTGACGAAAACTCGGGTACTGCGCCTACCCGGTGAGCCCCAAGAAGAGCGAAACCGGTCGTGGGTTGTCGACGAATTCTCAGCAACCTTATGAGTAGTGACTTACATGTATCACGGTATCTCGAATATTGTAACACCTGAGACACAAGGTGGCCTGGTGCAGCACATTCAGTTGCTGAAAAACACCATAGACGAGGGATTCATCTTGGTTCCAGGTGAGACTCTCGAAAAAACAACTTTGCTTGCAAATCAGCGTATTCGCTAATTCACCAAACTTGTTCAGGTTCACACACATTCTTTGGGTTTTCAAGTCGACGGATTACACTAAACGGCGAAGATAAGTGGGCCACATGGAAGAGGGGGTTGAACGTATACCTTTACAACATCAGTCAACAAGTAGCTTAGGGAAGGAATAATTTCACTGGAAAAGTCGTCACCCGAGGAGTCACTTGATGTGGTTTGCTGCCTGTGTCATCATACAGCTGATCAGCCGTTCGTGGCCGATAAGTCAAGTGTTTGACCAACGGTCAATATATCGCGCGTTCGAAACTTTCCGATGCGAACTGTTGGTTATCCCCAACAAGGCGAAAAGAACTGCATGGTGGTGCTTGGCCTCTCAGAGTAGAAGAACCGCACCAACAGGATGAAGTCTCAGTTTAAAGGTACCGAATCTCACGGCCCAATTTCATCCTCCCACTACGAAAGGCTTGCGGTAACCTCTATAGAGACACCCAACCAATAAGGACACTCCCCAAAAGTGACGTATTCCTCTTTTCTTCATATGGCGTTAGCCTACTTATTTCTGCGTTTTTCGTCCAGCCAGAGTATGTTGATAATGTGACTCTTGGCTATACAGGATGTGGACCACCGGGTCGAAATGATATACTGAAGGAACGTTTTTTTGTCACTGAATCTTCTGAAGTATTAGGGCGTAGGATTTCTCGTTCAGTAACCTTTGTCTCCTTACCGCAAATACGAGCCTTGTTAGTGAACACCGGTAATTAACCATGCCCAACAATCTCAGACAGTCCCAGGATTTTGAAACAGTATTCACAAATCATCAGACTCTCGTCTAACTCTTTCGAAACTTAGGGTGCTGCATATACACCACAGCTTCCTGTCGCTGTTTGCTATTTATGCGTTCACAGATGTATCGTGTAGCAGGAAATGTTTATGTCAACAACTTCCACTCCCCTCGGAATCATATCGAATGTTTGGCTCATCCCTCCATCCTGTTCGACCCACGCAGACCATTTCAACTCATAAAACAAAGTCGATTGTCACCTTATCACTATTCAGATTACACCTTACCACAGCTCTGTCCTCCCCTACCAAGCCCGATTGCATTTTAACGATACTGTTTTAGTATATATGGGCATCTGAGTGCGTCACCTATGTGACGCTAGAATTACTGCATGCTCGCATGTTTATTTACGGTCTACTGACTTCCAACTGACTTAGCAACCGCGAATTTCAGTTTGGAAAAAAACAAGGACTTTTTAACATGAAGGGCTGTACTTCCGTACAAAGACGCTTGCAGAGTTTTCGACCAGTGAATTTGACATTTCTGTCTTTTTATCCTTCCTTCCAATGAGGTATATGCTCAACTCACTACATATATTTATCAAGCTGAACGAAGAAATTCGTTCATAACTCTCGTATTTCGGAGAGGAAATCAAGAAACACGCATTTGTTCTAGAAAAAGTGGATATGCTCTTTGTGTAGACTTTCACACCTCCTCTTCTAATACGTTCTGTGATGTTTAAGTGTTCAGAAATGTTTAGAAATCATTACAGATTTTTGTCAGTCACTGCCGTTTGTCTGCTCCTTCAAACATGTTCCGCTCGGTTTCGGGCTTAAACAATGCGTTGTTTCGTAATGCACTACTCCTGAGGTTGCTGAAAACTCTTCGACAGCCCACGACCAGTTTCGCCCTTCTTGGGGCTCATCAGGTAGGCGCAGTCCCCGGGTTTCCGTCAACCTTATGTTCTACTTGAAACCAAATTGCACAAAATTAGCGAAATACACTCATCTGCAAACTAATTTGGTTTTTCGAGAGACTCATCTGGAACCCAGCTGAATCTCTCGTTTGTGATGTTTTCAGGCAACTGAATGTGCTGCACCAGGCCGCCTCATTTCTCAGTCGCTACGATATTCGAGGTATCGCGGTACATGTATATTCAGCTGGGTTCCAGGCGAGTCTCTCATGAAACCGAATTAGTTTGAAAATGAGTGTATTTCGCTACTGCAAAGTTTCCTTCCATCGGTTCAAACAGTCCGCTCTCCTTAAGCCGATTTCGTTCAAACACCACTTCTTTGGGGGCTGATGAAGGAACTGCTGTGCAAAGCTTGTATTGCTCACTCATCATGCGACAAACGGCACATCAACACCCAGTTTGAATGAGAATAATGAGAGAATATCTTTTGTGCGGTGAGCAATGCGAATCAGCTGAATTTGAGGGGAATCTGTGTAAGTCTTCAACTAATGTTAGGATGCTTCATTACGTCAGTTGGAATAGGTTGAATCCCCTGAACACAATGAGAACTGACGGACGCTTGTGAAGAGAGTATTCATCTAGAAAGAAGTTAGTTTTAACTGAACACTACTCATAAGGTTAATGGGAACTCCTAGACAGACAACTACCGGATTTCTTCTTCCTGATTTATCTTTGGAGATGACTTTCCAAAATCAGAAATACGCCTGCTAGAATTCGCCAGCTCATGAAGAAGCATCTGATTTCGTCAGAGGAGCGTGCCTCGATGCTACTGAGGTTTCAGTTTGACCCTGATCTTTCGTTTGAACATTCTCACTGTAATATTCTATTATTAATCTGAGGTTTGGGGAGATCGTTGAACCTCGTTTCAAAAGAGCTTGATAAACAATCGGTAGTGTTTATTGAACGTCGTCCAAGGCACACCCAGTGTAAAATTCACGGAGCACAATTTAGACACCCTTTGGTGACACGGAGCAGAACAAACACTTTGGCAACACCCTGAACGAAGAAACACTGTCGTGTACTGTGTAAGAGTTTCCAGCAGCCTTGTGAGTAGCTTTTGTCAAGAAAATAGGACGAGCTTTCCACAGAACACCGACTCCCCTGCAAATCGCTGTTAAGCCAATCCAAATACACCATTTTTCCTGGCTTTATCACGCTTCATTCTGTAAAGCCTGAACCCTTGAGGGAATATATATTCACCAGGTTGCTGACTGAACACTCCCCAATCGTGTGAGTAGTTTCCTCCAACGGAAACATAAAGTGGCCATTGTGCCGCACCTTCAGTTCAAGAATGACATAAAAACAAGTCGAGTTTCTCGTTCAGACCAATGTGATTCGCAAATAGATAGGTGTATTTTGTGTCTTCCTTATTCTGTGCAGAAGTCACAGTGAGTATAAGTGATGAGCAGAGTCAAGAATATATGATTCTTTCGTTCGTGTCACCATTTAGATGTTTTGAGCATGTTTCCGTCTTGGGATGGGGAACGTTTCATTACTGCACACAATCCGAAGGTCAGCTGAGGAGCGAACGAGTTCGTGGAAAGTATGGTAGAGAACCTGGAAGCTATATAAACTTTTTCTGAACTGTTAGTTTTGCTCTTGAGAGACTTTAGGAACGTTTAAACATTTTGGATGCATCAATCACAGCCTGTTGTGCTTCTTTTTTCAGCGGTATTGTAGAACAAACTTTCTTTATTCCAAAGAGTTGTACTGTTCGTTTATCCTAGTACTAATGAATTAGTAATTAATTATACAGTGTACTTTCTGTCCCCTTCCATTCCGTTTTCCGAAAAATAATTTGTAAGTCCGTTAATGAGGGCGATTTCGTTTAAAAGTGAGGACAACAGCATACAACGTTTCTGTAGAGTGTGTTATCAATGAACGCGTTCCCAGATATTTTTCACTCTGACGTTCACTGATACGAAAATGGTTAATTTTTACCTGCCTGAGTGGAACACGATTGATCGTACTCTGTAGAATAAATGGGATCAGACCGGGTACAGTGATTATACCGATGTGTGGGTATGAATTTTTGAACTACAAGCGGACATGTTACGCAGTTCAGTAAGTTCATGGGAAAATCGACCAGGTAGAAGCTGAAAAAGGTGAGGTGCAGAGATAACTGCAAAAACTCGGCATTTGGCTTGTTGCGCGCAGATCCGCGTCGTACCTCATGACACTTAAGTTGTAGATAACGATCAGGATTGATCACCTGCTCTTGAGAGGAGGAGAGCTGTAATTTCAGGCCAACAATGGTTTTTTTAAAGCAAAAGTACACTGTAAAAAACCACAGTTGAAAGATCTTCCGGTCTTTGCTGGTTTTAACAAAGCAAAAGTACACTAAAAAACCACGGTTAAAAGATCTTCCGGTCTTTGCTGGTTTTAACGCCAACGATGTAACTTGTGGCTTTGCGCCAATTGCCGATTTGATATCCGGCATCCTCCACTAAAATTTAGTCATACGATTCAAAGAATTTCCTCATAAAAATATCTAAAGGTAAGAGTATGGTTGTTGGTGTATCACAGTCTTGCATTCTTCAATAATATTGTGAATTATGGTACCAGGGTCTACAGAAAAAGGCCTAACTCCACTAGGGAGTCTGATAAGGTCAGAAAAAGGATATATCATGAACCAAGCGGATGACATAACTCCGGGAAAAGGGAGTTATTCGGTTGCTAGTGGATGTAATTCCCTCGGGAGAGTAGAATTGTTTTGGCAGGTCTCTCTATGACAGATAAATGTAAACTGTCTGGTCGAATCCGACAACGTACATGACAGGGGAAAGATCATCGGAAGAATGTCCAGATCGATAGGGCAGATTATCCTTACACATTTTTTCATAACAGAGTAATTTGAGCAGACAATTTAGAATGAGGATTTGTCAGCCTCGGAGAGAATGAAGGGAAGATTATCCAATCTTTTATTCAAAAGTTGTCTTTAGGACTACGAATGGATTTCCATGAATGATGTTGACTAACATAAATCTAGGGGCGTTGGGTAGATCGATCTAGAGTGCAGTACTTTAGGATTTCAGGTGGCCACACTTCACCTAATTGCACGGGACACTGCCCACCGATTTCCAGATACCAGTCCGGTCGATATCCACACAACTATCTCTAAGGACCACGAAGCAATGTGGAGATTTTGGATATCGAAATTCAGCCAGTAAATTAGAGGTGAATTATTCTTGGAAGCCAACAACCATTGTATGATCGGTATGAGTTCACTACCGGGTTTGGTATTTATTGGGAACTTGTGTACTTTTATTTCCCATTTATATGTACCCCAAATTCGTCAGCCGTCATTATCAGTTGATACTTTTTCTATCGTATGTGTGAATTCAAACCGAAAGCTTGGTTTGAGAACATTCGCACCACATCCAGTAGATCAAGTTGAAGAAAATCAACATAAACTAGAGATTCATCCGGATTCAGTTAAATCTCCCATCAAAACCAAATCAGTGTGCAAAAAGGACAGCATTTGGCTAATTCCGCTCAATTTGGGTTCAGGTAGGACATAGGTTTAAGAGAAACCCGGCGACTGTCCTTACCTGATGAAACTCAAGAAGGGCAAAATCAGCAGTGAGCCATCAAAGAGGTTTCAGCAACCTCACGAGTAGTGTGCCACGTCTAGACAATACAAACACGGTTTTATAACCGAACGTTCCAACCACTGAGGGTAGCTTCAGCGAACAGCGAAACAATGGAGATTGTGAAAAACGTGAGAAAAAAAGGAATCGATTGGCGTTTATTGGTGTGAGGTCAACTTTCAAGGGGGCTGTTTGATTTTTCAAGTTGTGCCCAGACCTCTCAGGCCTTGATTGCACAACGAACAACTCACCATTTTTATTGGTACTGGTGTACTGTGTGTGAATTGGAAAAACCTGCACATGGCACTGTCCCGGTTGAGAGTTTCAAAATGAAGGATGTTATGGTCTTTCTTTAGGGCTTTCGGACAAAAAAGCGCTTAACGTGAACCTCAGGCGGATAGATGTGAGCTGAATTCCTTTTGGTTTGTCTTACGTGAGGCGTTTTCGATGGGAAATCTCAGTATGAACATCACTCACATCGGTTAGCCACCATATCGTTCAGTGTGCCCAGCCAAGCATGACGATCTGGGAAACGAAAAGCAGCGACAGTAGCAACCAGACTTGTCGTGGAATCATCCTTTACTCATTTTTGCCACGTCAGAATCTGTCCTTTTCTAGATTTCTGTTACTCCAAAACGGGCATGGAAAACGGTGCTTGTCTCGGCTGGCGGCAAATCGGTGTGTGTGAACCAGATTTGCTCATCCGATGTGAAGAGCGAAAAGCACCGTGCTCGAATTGCACGTACACACAATTCAGCGTTAGACTCCACGCTGTCGAATGCGTTCATGAACCGAAATCGTCAGTGGTCACCCGACGCAACAGTTACAAACGACATGTGGAGGATATTTTTGGGCTTGAAAGAATCGGTAGAAAGATGAACGAAGTCCTGAGGTCTTTGAGTCACCCTGGTTTCATATCGGAAAACTGACCACATTCCCCGGATGTAAAAGACAAAAAAATCAAATGGGTCTGTGTAGAGAGTGAGGCACAGCGCCAAAAAAGTAGACGGGGATCGAAACTGCAGCCAAAATTTTCCGTCTACCAGGATGAAAACGGGGTCTCATCTGTTGTTTGATGGACGAATAACATGTTTGTCAGAAAACCTGGGGACCGAGAGGTAAGCTATTCATGACACCTCCCCCTGGTCATGCATCGCATTACACAGAGACCAGGTAAGCTCCTTTTTGTGGAACCTATTCTGTCAATCAGAATGGAGAGCGTCAGTGAACTAATTAGTGGGAAACAATCACTTGGAGTGAATGAAACCAACTCTGAAAAATTGGGGCCTCATTCAAGACACTTTCAAATTGGGTCGCATAGTGATGTTACTTTAATTTCAATCCCATCATGTTTTGAATCCGCCTCTTTGATTGTTTTCGCCTATCGGGTTACGTAGGGGGATAATCGGTGAACACACTCGGATGCACACCGTTATCAGGTCAGTTTCCGGTGCAGCCATCCGAACCCAGGCGCATAAAATAAAAAGATTCTCAACTGCGTTCTCCCCACAGCGCCTTGCTTTACCACCTGGCGTCTCTTATCCGTTGTCGAAGAGACAACACTCTGATTAGTCCTGTTCAAAATGATTTCGTACAGATCTCATGATGAGAACGCTGTCTTTATCCTTTTGACACCACATCTCAATATTTGCTTTGGCAGGATCTCCTTGGGAAACGATGATCTCTCAAGAAAACATCTCCAAATTCCGCGTTATCCCATCCCCTCATTATCTAATAACTGTGCTTCTCTCTATTAGTTTATTTCATTCCACAACTTAGTATATACATATGATATAATAATATAATGATATTATATATATATATATATATATAAACACGTGACTCTAATGTGCCTCAATGGACTTTTGTCATCTGATCCGTTTTTATTGGAGATTGCTTCCTATAGGTGAAGCCAATCTTTGCTAAAAAGCCGAGAAGCATTGTACACCCGTGTCGTCCTTCTCGCAGAGTCATCAGCAGTGCACTTCTCACGAAACTCTGAAGAGTCTCGAACCTGCGACCTCCTACCTAGGAGCTCTGGGCCAAACTCTGTCCGGATACTATTAAAAAGGTCGAGCGTCATGCGGTGTATACTATTAGAACTTTTGAAGTCCAAACAGCTAATGGAACAAAAGGTTCCAATTCAACATTTTTTGTTTGCCTTGGGAAAGTTTGCCCAGGGCAACATAAACATGTCACTCCATCTCTCTTGTGGGATGCGCTCAACTGATGATTCCCAATAGGGACGCAACATCTGTACAGTGCTTCTTGGCTTTTAAGCAGAGCGCGACCTTCATCAAATTTTCTAAGTCTCTTTACTCTGCCAACAGTGACTGCCTTTAATTGGCCGTTCAAAAACCTCTGAAGACCTCATTCTAGTCCCCGAAAGCAGTTTGTGTGCATTCCGACAATCGTACGGTCTAGCGATCTTTTACTGACTACACGCTACTCCCAGACAAACTTTTTTAGTTTGATTGACAGTAAATGTCTGGTCACTAAATATCCAGACCGAATGATGCCAACGATCGTTTCCACAGATTTTATCTAACCTATCATTGTTTGGACCATATGGTGGAGCATCCAGAAGGCTACCACCAGCATTTTGTTCCCCTATTCCATCCCCCGGTTTAAAGAAGATTTTATCTACACCCAATCCATTCTAAGAAAACGAATTTCCATCAATGTGAACTGAACAGTTCTCCATCCACCGTGGAGCAATCGTTCTGTTTTGTCCGGCAGATTTCAGGCGGCCCTGAGGAATTTAGACCACCGGCTGAGTCGATCAACACAACCGAAATTGTTGTTGAGTTGACCTTGATGTTTTGGTGGAAAGTGTGAAAACGTTCGAATGTTCAGACGTGCCTCACATAAAGGACTCCCGGGTTCGGCACGGCGTTGCATATTCATGGTCGAGATCGAATAAAATTGCAGCTAGAATACAATGCTTAGTCGCTTTAGTACGGACCAACCGGAATTGCGTAGATACTGGAAAATCACTGCTCATGTTGGTATGGTATGAACAAAAACTCAGCATTTGGAGGAAAATCAAATCAGTTCCAGATTATACCTTCCCAAAGTGTACATTTCACGTAACATTTATAAGTTCTGTCCCGGTTTTCACTCCATAAAAGAGGTATTTACAATAAAATATTGAGGAAGGAAGTGTCGGGTAACTTAAGGTTATTTCAGCTGATCGTGAACTCAGCTGTGTGTCGCTGGCTACTATCGACTTGGAGGGATCATGAAAATTTGTCTAAACTATACTCAAATGACGGATGGTTATTGCTTAGTCTTAGAGTTGTTTGCGCGTTGATGACACAATGGATACTTCAGGAGGAAACATTTTATTGGGCAGGTGATCTTTTGACGTAACCGAAGTCAAGATCAGGTCTAAAGTCTCCCTCCTGATGACAGCCGATCCACCGGTGAAGGCTATAAGGCTATTTTCCAGTGATGTTCTTTTTCTCTGATGAAAAACTGGCTTCCACTTAATATGTTGCTAATCATGCTGTGTGTGGTAAGTTTTCCTAGTGGTCATTCGTGAATCTGAAATCTGGAGATTCGAATTCGAACCCACCCTAGTCAAGAAGCAGAGCACCATCATAGACCAAAGGTTTGCGTGAGTCTGATGCTAATGTCAGCTTGGCACGCATCTGACTATGCAACTCTACAATATCGAGCTCGAGTTAAAGTAAAAAAGCAAAGGACCTGTACAGAAATCCAACGAAAGTACAGTCAGTTGGTTTATGAGTCAGTTCAACTTGTGAGTAGCAAAACCACCAAGTTACAACAGCCTCCAACAAGTTAGCCACGCAAGAAAAAACTGTTTTTTTTTAATTGCCATCAGGGTATCATAATCCATGTTTATTTGAAAAATCCAATGTGCTTGGGAAGATAGACAAGTCATTCATTCACTCGCTGCTTCGATACTGTCCGTTTTACCCTGTTTCACCTCAGCCCTTGAATGGTCGAGTATCATGGGAAAAGATCTACAGTCCACCGGCTGATCGACTGCTCATTTTGGACTACGGCCCGCAAATGCTAACCCTGAGCCCGAACGTGTCTTTGCAACTCAAAGAAGCCATGGATATTGAAAATTTGACTTGATGATCACAGAGTGACTTCTTCAATCACGTAATGCTCATAGAACGTCTGAAAATTCTAACTTGACCCACTGTCGAAAGTCGACGGAATGGATGTGAATTCACAAAAAGTCATTTAAAACCAGTTCAGCACATCCGTGTATAAAGCCATCTATGCAAATTATGCATGGAATTAATTCACAATATTACACTCAAATTCCGCTTTTGGTACGCGCAAAGAAAGACCCGAACTGTCACGAAGAAAAACAAACTCCCAATGGAACTGAAGGTTCTCTTNACAACCGGTCCAGCCTTTTCTGCAACGTCACCTAGCCCTTAAAGAAAGATACATCCCATCTTCAGTCTGGTGCAACAAGAACAATGAAAATCTGGGTGGTAGACTGCTTTAGTGAAGCAATTCACAGCATGAACCTAGCAAAACCAGCTTACAGCTATCGAAAAATACACTCATTCGCAAATCAATTTGGTTTTCGCGAGAGACTCAACTGAATCTCTCGTTTATGATGCTTTACAACTGAATGTGCTGCACACAGGCCTATAGTCGAAATATCGCAGTATATTTTCATAAAGGAAACTACTCACAAGGTTTCTGATAATTAAATTTGTTTGCAAGTGAGTATATTTCGCTAATTTCGTGCAATTTGGTCTCACGTAGAACATGAGGTTGACGGAAGCTCGGGGACTGCGCCCACCTGATGAGCGTCAAAAAGGGTGAAACCGGTCATGGGCTGTTGAAGAGTTTTCAGCAACCCTGTGAGTGGTTTCCTTTATGAAATCGTTAACTTCTTAGGAAAGGGTGAGATGTGTCTTGCGCCACCAAACGAGGAAGACGGAGACAACTTTCGATCAAACAAATAATATGTTGTTTTGGAACTGGACGAAAAGCATGGCCTATTAGAAAAAAAATGATTCGTCAACACAAATATTGAATTCGCATCTCAATAGTTCATATACGTAGCACTCCACTGAAGGTTTTTATCTTTCTAGGATATTTGTATCGCTTTATGAACAATGCAGGGCTCTCCAGCTTACGCAGAATGCTCTGTCAGTCTCTCACTAGTAACCGGAATGCTGTCATTACCTGGCCACACTGCCTGGCTGAAGCTGGTCTACATATATGCACTGGGCTTATTTCGAGTAAGGTTCGAAAGGGACGCAGGGTCGATCCCCCCGATAACGACTTGCTTCGATACGAAGCTCAAATGTGTCTGTTTTAACGCTGCCCAAAAGTGTAGACGTCTTACTCTTGATCGTGTCCTTTAAGAACGCTGGGCTTCTTTGCCTCCCAATCCTTACTTTTTCTTTCAATTCTTTACTAAGACTTCCTTCCCTCATGGTTACATGGAAACTAAGCACAAAGGTGTTGGTGCCACTGATGATAATGACGGTCAGGTGACACCTGACCTGCTTGTTGGGTGTATCAATATTTTGGCACAATACGCGTATACGTAGTCAGTTCGGTAGTTCCCCAAAAATTTCTGTTGTTTCTAATGTGATTGGCTGTTTGATGTTTGGTTTGCATGTGACTTGTTTGGTCCATTTGTAATGTGTGTTGCGCTGTGGTCTAGTTCGACTGAATTTGATTGGTTCGGCTGAAAACGGGATGAGCAAGTTGGCCGCTAGATAGAACTAAGTGATACGTTGTCGCTTACAGGTTAGAATTATCTCTGCAGAACAAGTGAATAATGTCTGGCAAGAATTGCCGCATCACATCTTAATGTGAATCTATTTGTCTCGTCTTAGTGAAAGCTAATCACACTGCTGATCAGCCACTCTCGACCAAAGGGCTGTGTTGAACCACTGGCCGGACTGTCGCGGGTTCAAAACTCTCTGAGTTTCGTGCGAAGCGAACTGCTGACGATTCCCAAAAAGGATGAAACAGCTGTACAGTGTTCGGCTTTTCGGCATAGATTAACTTCACTGACAGAACCAAACCTCTACCAAATAAGGAAAAACTTAGTAAGGGGAACGTGCCAATCTGCACTCAAGCTCAGTGATTAGGTGTCAATCGTAATGGTGATGATGATGGCGACGACGATGATGATGATGATGATGGTGATGATGATGATGATGATGATGACGATGATGATGATGATGATGAAGATGGTGTTGATGGCGACGACGATGATGACGATGATGATGATGACGATGATAATGAGGATGATGATGGTGGTATAATGGTGATAACGATGATGAGGATAATGATGACTGTACGAATGATAACTTTGTTATTACCAGTAATGTCAACAATGTTATTGTCTGCACGAGACTGTTACCGAAAAGAAATCACTCTCCTGAAAATGAGAAAATAAAACACTGTCCCAAGTGCTTTTCCTGGTTCGACTTGATTACTCAACTGTATTTGTTCCCTTTCCTCAATAGCAGCGTATGGTTATAACCATAGACTGTTGCTTTCTGAGTGACAGTCATGCACGAGTCCGGAAGTAGATAATTTAATTCCATACTTCGGGGACAGGGGAAACATTTGGGCGTATGAACAGAAAGTCGTTTGATAAATTAGGCCAGATGCTATGTCCCCATTCCTCGCGTTGCCGTAAACTTCTATTCGGCGTATTGTTGCCCTTGGCTGTGATCGCCCAGGAACAATATGCCAGCCGAAATCGAACCATGCTGTGACGAGGATACAGGTGATGGCAGGTTAGAAACCAAGCATAAGTTGCGAGTGCTCAAGAGATTTCGAACCATCAGCAGAGAGTTGATCATTCACAGTTCATCAATGGGGAAAATCCGAAAGCTCAACTTTAGTGGGACTCACCACGAATCGACGAGATCACGTAAAACAAAACTAACAGTCGAAAAGTCATCAAGTGGAACGATTTTGGCGATCTGTGAGATTTGTAGGCTGATCGTTTAAATAAGAGTAAAACCGTTTTGAAGATGTCCGCGTGACACTCAGAGTCTCTCGTACCAGGTTGGTCAATGGTTGAAGGCCTGACGAAAGCAGTCTCCTGGTCCTGTAGGTTAGGGCTTAGAACGTGTACGGCGACGTAAAAATGGTAATGTACTTACATTTCCAGTCCAACATCGCTACCTTGTGGTTAGACTTTTGAGATAAAGGCTTTGGCTGAGGACCCTAATCGTCTCCCTGTCTAGGTATGGGCACCCTGACAGTATCTCAGCCTATGTACAACCATGACACTTCCAACTAACGATACTCTCACACCACATCGGCTGTCGCGTGATGCCATCAGCCGGGTCGTCTTAATTGCTGCATACAATGGAGTGGATAAGCGAGAACAGGTTACTTCTGACGCCTCTATTCTTTCACTTTCACATACTTTTTTTTCGTCCTCTCTCCACCATCTCGTAGGCCCTGCTCTTAGGACTGACGAGTAAGCTTGTCTCGCGTCGCTTTTGCAAGCAACAACTGCGCGTCATCCGAAACCGACATCCTCAGGTATTTCTTTTTTTGTGTGGCAGCAAAGCATCAGCGTTGAACACTGACGTCATGCTGTCCACGATGATGATGATGTTGATGATGATGATGACGAAGATGATGAGGATGAGGAGGAAGAGGAGGGGGGTGTTATACTGAGCTTTCAAAATCCCCAGAGTCGGTAAGAAAGCAGCAAGAAAAACAGTTTACTGATTTAATAACCGGGATAAGTTGGAGATGGTGCTCGTTCTGGTTGTGTTAGCAGAAGCCTGGAATTTAGAATGAACCAAAACCGAGGTATTTCTACCACACAGATGGACTTTTGTTGAGTACATTTCCTTATTCCCCTCCTTACTCCGCACGGATCTTTGTGAATATCGATGGAAACCGAACTCAACTACATATCCGCGTAAACCGGTGAAATGCATCAGATGATATGAGTAAAATCAAAATAGATGAACAAATGATATCAGTGCAATTTATTCCCCAACATCTGTTATGATTCCTTGCTGCCATTTTCAAGTCCCCACTGAGAAGTCGCATGTTCAGTTCCTGTATGATTTATGGCATATATCAAGATTAACTACCTACCAACAACAAATCAGAGGTACCGTAGGGTGCTCAGAGAGGCTTGATGGCGCTTCAGAGATGTAGAAAAGCTTCTGACTTCAGATTCGGATGCTGGGAAATGGAATGTCTGACTCCCTCCTTGGAGTGGTACCTCTTCGGATGAGTCTTGGTAGGAAAAGATGCCCGGAAATACCGTGTTCGTCAGAAATGACGTAGGAAAATAATAGGTTATGAGGGACTCATTGTGTTTATGCGAAGGGCGTGGTTGATTTTGGGTGGTGTCAGCGTGTTGGGAACGAGGTGATCGAAAAACGGGTATCGATCATCGGATATTCAGCAACACATACCAAAACACCACGTACCGAGATAAATGTTGTTCTCCGTGCCTCCTTCAGGATGGCGCAAACCGCGAGGTGGACTTGGCAGAAAGGCGTTAAAGGAATCATGAAGAGTGTGTGTGTTGTTGGTGTTGTACGCCTTCCAGGATGGGGTTCCCGTGACCCCGTCTGCGCCTGGCTGTAGACGTTGCAAGAAATGGCTGCTAATCGATGTCAGTGACGTTCGTGCTATCAGTTTCTCTTCAGATTGTCTGAGTGAGTGGCTGGAGGTGTAGGCACCTCAGAATGTTTGAATAGGACAGTACTAGGTCCCCTCAGTTACCCACTCTTTTTCTCTTTTTTTCACTCTAGGTATTTTAATATAATTATATATATATATATGTATATATGTAATCAGATGAGCTTGATGGTTGTACAGCAGTGAAGTATCAGTGTCAACAATGATGTTGCCGTCTCTGATGATGCTGATGATGATGGAGGCAAAACTCGGGCATCTAGAGATCACACAGAGTACTCAGATGGGAACTGTTTTTTATTTGCTTACCAATGGTCGGTTATGGCAGCACAGTTAAAAGGACCGTCAGTTTTGATATTACGGCTACTGTTGACTCATAATAATTCACGATATTTCATGCATGTTGCGAAACTTGTATCAGATACATTCTCATATTGGTGTACGCATTGTCAGTCACCAGACAGAAAGTAAAACAGTAATCTCTCCGAAGGGAAGAGACGCAGTATCCCCTGACGCTTAACCTACCTTCATCAATAGTTCAGTACTGCTGCTGATGAACAGTTGTCACTGGCTTCTAAATTGCACTGCTTGAGATGGTTGTGCATTGTTCAGGTGTTGATCTTGTAATCTGACCTTTGACATCCGAACAAGTGTCTGTTACGCAACACTCACTTCGGACAACTCATCGGGTGTACTCATCGCCACACACCACAAAGGAATGAATATGAAAACAGCTGATATGGGACGCCTACTCGATGCAGCAGGTTCATTGTGATTACACTGAGAAAATGTATTAGGGATAATCAAGTGTGGATCGCAAGAAAAGCTCCAAGTTGCTGGAACGATGAAGCGTCCGGCCACCAGTAGGAAAGTTGCAGCTCTATTTCCCCACCAAGTATGTTTATCGATCGGTATCTGGACCATATATTCAATAATAATGGTTGCCTAATATAGTAATCTCCTGGGAGCTCACTAATCAGTGGGAATTCGAAGTTGTGTCCTCCATCAAACC
>NW_008751710.1:165644-236318 GCF_000715545.1 Opisthorchis viverrini
CTGTTGACTCTAATTCACGATATTTCACGCATGTTGCGAAACTTGTATCAGATACATTCTCATATTGGTGTACGCATTGTCAGTCACCAGACAGAAAGTAAAACAGTAATCTCTCCGAAGGGAAGAGACGCAGTATCCCCTGACGCTTAACCTACCTTCATCAATAGTTCAGTACTGCTGCTGATGAACAGTTGTCACTGGCTTCTAAATTGCACTGCTTGAGATGGTTGTGCATTGTTCAGGTGTTGATCTTGTAATCTGACCTTTGACATCCGAACAAGTGTCTGTTACGCAACACTCACTTCGGACAACTCATCGGGTGTACTCATCGCCACACACCACAAAGGAATGAATATGAAAACAGCTGATATGGGACGCCTACTCGATGCAGCAGGTTCATTGTGATTACACTGAGAAAATGTATTAGGGATAATCAAGTGTGGATCGCAAGAAAAGCTCCAAGTTGCTGGAACGATGAAGCGTCCGGCCACCAGTAGGAAAGTTGCAGCTCTATTTCCCCACCAAGTATGTTTATCGATCGGTATCTGGACCATATATTCAATAATAATGGTTGCCTAATATAGTAATCTCCTGGGAGCTCACTAATCAGTGGGAATTCGAAGTTGTNACCAAACCCCCCCCCCCCCGAAACATATCCTTTGTTTGAGGAGGTTGCTTTGTTCATGCCTCCATACTGCTTTGCATCGCTGTGGATAGTTTAGACAACCGAGGTATTTGTGTTTGATCTCATCGGACAACCAAAAATTTTAAACAACCCCCGAGCGATGAATTGACTGAGAACTGGAACCGTTTGGTTGCTCTGTCTTGTGAAGGCCTTTCTTCTGTGAACTATCTGGGGATGGGTCCTTCTGTGGCATGTTTATCTTCCACCCAGGATGCATCTTGGGCATCGCATTTCCCGGTAACTTTTCGGAATCGCAGTCGTTGAAGTGTTGTGCAATTCAACGCGACCATTCCGCTCGAATAATTCAGTTTTAGATGTTAGACTGAGGTGCTATTTTAGCTGGTTGAATGGAAGACGGATTCCCCCCCTTGGACTTGACAAAATTGGTGTTAAGTTCTTCCGACTGGTCACCAAACCTGCTAGAATCAGCTGACCAAGCTTGTGATTCGGAATCAGTGATCATATGGCGGCTACCCTTGGCTACCCTGCACTATCACAGTCGTTGTACGTGTACAAAATGACATGATAGTTTATAAGCAAAGTGGTTAGACAGCTGGCTTGTCAAGACACTCGCTTTTGGAGTTACTGTAGACAGTGAACGATGTTCATGCTTGCCCGTGAGATGAATATATTCAACCACAAGCAGTTTTGTGTTCCCAATGTAGAACCGTACAGACACCGGATGTGACAACGATTCGAATAAGACCAGTCGGTACACGGAGTTTCGAAAACCGATGATAATCCACGAGTATCGAATAAAGTTTTCCCTCAGACTCTGGAGTATTGACACAGTCTAGCTGACATGCTGAGTGAATGTCCAGAAGCGTTATTTAAGGATAGTGGTGCCTATTAGCCTTCTGTTCAACCACAAATGGGGGACCTTCCCAAACAGCTGGAACCAATCGATCAATACATCTTTAGTAAAACGTAAAATTCAAGTGGTTCTATCAGTCTTGGGTTTACACTAACACAGCTACTGGTTTCAATTAAGGGGCAACCTCAGTCTTGGCTCAAGGAACGCGAATTTCAACGCATCATACAATATTTCATGCGGACGAGGGTGCACCGATGACAAATTTACATCATGCTGAGGGTCTCAGCAATGCAGCGGAAATTGTGGTTTTTTCAGTCACAAAGGACTCGTTAGTTCGGTCTGTTCTTCAAAGTGACTTGTGGCTCGTGAATATAGTCCCTACTCCGTACTCTGTTTCTGGCCGTGTAAGAGTATACAACGAACGGTCCATAAGTTCTCGTAAAACTAGTCAAGAATGTCCTCCCTGTCTACTCCGATATCATCGTGAAATGCAGTCTGAGAGATCGTGAATTCTGTTGCCAAAATCACATCTAGGGAGGGAGCGAGAAAACTCGATTTCGCGGACTATATTTTACCGCTATCACTCGGCACTGTCCAATCAAAATACGCTTTTGAAGATTTCTTTCTTTCGGGAGGGCTTGATGACCAATCGGTTGCTTTCAACTGGCTTACCGTTCCGCTTTCGATACAAGCGCTTCACCAGGTCAAGTGAGCAAACCACCATGTTGGCCAGGTTTTAAGGCTGACGGAGAACTAATCCGTAAGACCCTTGAAGACAAACAAACTAGATGAGAGCTGAAATTCAGTCAGAAGGTTTTGTTGGTTGTGTATTAGCCTAAATCTTAAGGTCAATAGCTGGGGGAAGTTCTACTCATTTTTGGTCGGGTGAGTTTAGTCCCTTGATCTTCCCGTTTAACTGATAGCTCACCTTGAGTGTCACTAGTAGATTTTGTTGGTCTGTGTGAGCTTGTAGATTTTACGATAGCTTGGTCGGGGGCAGCTTGGGAGAGATTAAGTGAACTTCAGGCCTAGGCTACTTCTGTTGATGATTCCTCATTTTGAGAACTGCACACCATCACCTGTCGGATAGACGCAAAAGGACTCTGTGAATAACGTCAATTTAGAGCAAGCTCTATGCATTTGCAAGATGTGCCTTCAGTAACCCAGTGCGAGTTTCTCGTAAAAGAAATTAGAACTTGAGAAATACACTCATTTGCAAATCAATCCGGTTTTCACGTGAGACTCAACTGAATCTCTCTATTCTACAACGAATATGCTGCACCAAGCCGCCTCATGTTTCAGCTTGCACGATATTCGAGACATCGTAGTAGATTTTCATAAAGGAAACTATTCACAAGTTTTCCAAAACCCCTTCGACAAACGCAAACGGTTTCGCCCTTCTCGGGGCTCATCGGGTAGGCGCAGTCCCCGAGTTTCCGTCAACCTTATAATCTGCTTGAACCCAAATCGGACAGATTTCGGCAAATACACTCATTTGCATATCAACCGGATTTTTATGGGATACTCAACTGAATCTCTCGTTTAGGATATAATTCGGCTGAACGAACATAAGGTTGACGAAAACTTGGGGACTGCGCCCACCCGATGAGCACCAAGAAGGGCGAAACCGGTATTGGGCTGTTGAAAAGTTTTCAGCTACCGTGTGAGTGGTTTCGTTTATGAAAATATGCTGCGATATCCAGAATATCGCTCCAACTAGAAACATGAGGCGGCCTGTGTGCAGCACATTCAGTTGTAGAATATCATAAACGAGAGATTAAGTTGAGTCTCTCGTGAAGACCAAATTGATTTGCAAATGAGTGTATTTCTCGAAAACAGTCCAATTTGGGTTCAAGTAGAACATAAGATTGACAAAACCCCCGGGGACTGCGCCTACCTGATGAGCCCTAAGAAGGGTGGAACCGGTCTTGGGTTGTCGAAGCGTTTACAGCAACCTTGTGAGTAGTTTCCTTTATGAAAATTAGAACTTGCTTTGAAATGCCTTTTGAAAAGAGAGAAAGTTATAGCAGACTTAAGGAAACGATAGGTTTATAAAGTAACTACTTGTCATAGAATGGAACGTCGAGTGAGTAAGTTGAGTTGCTGTTCGTCAGTATTTTTTGACGAATCAGAATCATTTGATCAGTAGTTTGGACTTGTCTGGTTAGGATTAAGCAACGTTCGTCTAATTAGTCATCAGTGATCCAAAAAAGCAAGATCACGTGAAACAAATCTGCGCTGCGTCATATATTGGCCACAGTACTGGTAGCTAATTGGTAACTTTAAACCACAGTTACCTCGAAAGATGACCTTGGAAAGAGATGAACTTTTATGTTTTAGACACAAGTCACTGTTCAAAAGCTGGCTGAATTTCTTTCGATGGCCCACGACAGGTTTTGCCCTTCTTGAGGATCATGAGTTAGCTACGGTCGTCATGAGTTCTCTAACTTTAAGTTGCTTCTGTGTGATGACTTCTCTTTCGGAAGAGCTTCTAATCAGTTTTTGCGATGTAGCAAAACTGTTGCGATCACCTCAGTGAAGACAACTTGTTTCGGAGCTGTTTCACTGCTGAGCCGGCATAGTGGTTCGTTCGTTCGTTTCTTCCAAAGACACTTTCTGCCAAAAGGCGCATCATCGCACTTTCCATCTTCTATAAGTGTCTGAGTGCTGGTATGTTCAGCTGCTATCATGCAAAAAGCAACTTTTTTTCCTGTTCTTCCGATTCGAAGTTACACGCTGCTGCTGTTGTCTGCAGCAGTAACCGAGAAACCAGTAAACACACCCTAGCCACAAGCGTTTGTCAGAAACAGCTTATAGGTTGCACAGATTAAGCTGTCTTGTCACTGCCAAAGAAACTCCGGAAATGTACATGGTATAGTGTCCGAATTACCTATTCTGCGACAGACAGACCCACAAAACGTCAGATACAATCAAGCTTGTTAAAGGAGATCACGCGTAACTGGCAGCCAAAACTAGTTGGAACGGTTTTTGAATTCATCAAACTATTCCAGAAAATCTATGCTACTCAATAGCAAGCAAACGTTTTATGTAGTTTCACAGCATGAATTATGGAAAACGATAAAGGTACGAGTGGACAAACTTACTTTTGGTCTTCTACTATCCATACTGAAAGGAGAATAAATATGTATTGTGAGTTGCTGATGTATCGGAAACATCGACCAAATATCGATTTTTTTTGTACTTATTACCACAAAAAATGATACTTTGAAAAAAAGCCAGTTTACCTGAGTGTCTGGCCGGACTAACAGAATGCACAAAGTGACCGCAGTTTTGAAACTGTTCACATGGACGTATCGATGTCAACTTTGGCACTGTTTGAAGACCGATGACACCCACATTTACCTGTCGGTCCCAAAAAAGTTTGCTGTTGCAATCAGGAACTTTGTAGACCAATTACTACACATCACGTGAGCACTGTGTTGCCCGAGAACGATTTGAGAGCACGCAAAAAACGCGCCATTGACGATCATCAGAAAAGGATAAAACAGTACTTCGGTATATCTTGGTTTCGTATCAGAGAACCAACTCAATGACCTTTCCTGTTTGCGATTCGACAATAATTTAGCATCAAACTGACTACGAGTAAGTGTCTCAGTGCCTTGCCCAGAAAAATCACGGATATTTTTTAACTCCAATTTCGTCGATAGACTTGTGGCTGTCATCAAATTTCGTGAAGCTACATTCTCTTTTTTTTAAAAAAAAACAGCGAATTCTACGCCGCCAACTATAGTTTTGATTAACCAGCTCAGTACTAGTTTACCATACCGTTAGGGATTCTCTTGGACGCCAACGGTCAGAGAGTATCGTCCATCCCCTTCGTGATTTCCATCTGTTACTTGATACCTCCTCGCTGTCACTACCGAATGACTCGTTGTTAACGGCCGGTTTCGCCCTTTTTGGGGCTCATCAGGTAGGCGCAGTGTCCAAGATTCTGTCATCTCGAATATCGTAGCGACTGAAACATGAGGCGGCCTGGTGCAGCACAGTCAGTTGCCTAGGGTCATCACAAGTGAGGAATTCAGCTGGGTTTCAGGTGAGTCTCTTGCAAATGAGTGTATTCTGCTGACTCGTTGTCAACTTTATCGCCATAATCGATGTTCAAAACCCCTTGAAGCTTTGTAGAATTGCCTCATGTTCAGTGTATAGGTCTGCTGGCCCTCCGAAGAGGGAGTGACCATGAGATGAAAGCTGTTCCAGCCCATTTGATGGATACTCTTTCTTCCGGAGGGATGTTCAAAACCCCTCGAGCTTTGTAGAACTGCCTCGTGTTCAGTGTATAGGTCTGCTGGCCTCCCGAAGAGGGAGTGACCATGGGATGAAAGCTGTTCCAGCCCCATTTGATGGATACTCTTTCTTCCGGAGCAATGGACACTATATTGTGGCTAGTGATAAATGTTCGCTCGTCAGAACCATACCCGACACTCTAGGTGGGGGGCATTCTTTGAAAAGAGTACTGTAGCAGGAAACTGATCATTCCAACCTGTGACATACCCGGATAAATCAATTATAACCACATAAGTTCGTAATTATTCGTTGTTGGGTGAACAAACTTCATCGAATTGTGGCTATCATGTTTATTCTTTTGTACTCTTCTCACACAGATCAGATATTTTACTAAAAATCATACAATTCATACTAGTAAAAAGATCAAGTCCCTTCTCCATGATGGCTCTTCATCGAATTCGCGGAATGGGGTCCACTCCAAAGTTCAATAAATTCCATGAATCACGATGAGCATTATTACTTCCTCATATGCCATCGGAAAAATGACCAGCTTACGTCCCCCCTGTTTCGGAATCAGCACGTAGACCTGATCTTTCCCTGATGCCCGCTCTTACACATGGCCAGGTAAGGTGATCTGCTATTTGCGGGTTAGATCTTTAGATGACAAATCTCAGTCAGGGAAAGTTCTACCGTTAACTTGTTGGTGGTGGATGTCGGAAAACTTTTTCCTGACCCATCCACAAAAGTAGGTTGTATTTGGAGGGAGTGGTCTTGGGCAGTAACCAAACCATTCTTGGAAAGTCTGTGTTTCATTTTTTTCAAATAACGCTGAATATCCTAATCCAAGAAGAATGAAGCATCTGTGAACTGCGCTCCAACATTCCACAGGGAATTGTGTCTTGATACAAGCGGAAACTCCAGTAACCTCAAATGGATGATCGAAGATTATCCCACCAAATGCTGTCAAACTGAATCGTGGCTGGGGCTTATCTCAGACAGTAGCCAAAGAATGTAGGGCATCCGTGTCCCAACATGTTTCATTTATTCTGTTCTATTTGGGCAAAACCGTGACAAAACACAAATTTATCTTCCATCAGTTATTTGAAATCTTGGTAATTTTGCAACGAAAAAAGCAATGCAAATCTTGGCACAGTTTAGTTTGTACGTGAAAATTCTGTTGGTGTTCCGATTTGGACAAATTTTACGATGTGCTGGACTTTCTGCGCTATCGTGGGTCAACGAGTCAAGGGGCAACTCAGAGAATGGCTGTTTCTTGCAGGCATGTTCTTGTTCCTCAGATGCGATAAACGCAGCGCTCACTTAGATCCGAAAGACCCCTGTGATATACAACTAGCCGAGAGAAGAGTCTACCTACCTATACAACTGATTCTTTCATTTCAAGTATCATCTTGAAAGTTCTAGCTACGGCTGGGCAAAGGACAGCTGTCAAAGGAAAGTTTTAAAGATGTCGCTAAATTAATCCAATAGCGCTGTCTAATTCCCGGTACGGTACCGTGTGGGCCATGAAACAGGCCTATGAGCTCAATCGTACGTGGACAACAATACAGTGACTCTAGAGAAGAGATAGCATATTAGGGCATTCCTACCATCGGTCGAAGAATATGGAGAACTTTGAGAAAAGGTGGTTTTTTCGCTCCTGCTGTAGGTGGCCACCGGTCGTGAAAATCTTACATATGAGACCCCAGTTGTACGGGAGTATTGAAAGACCAGATTAGCTTGAAAAACCCCTCAAAGCATGCCACTCTTCAGAGAAGCCAACGGCCATTTTCTTCGTGTAGCCGTCCTCGTCAAACGATTGACGGACCGGATAGACAGCGTATACTTGACAGTTGTTAACGGATGTGATACCATCCTTTCATAACAGCAAAGATTGCGCTAGCTTGGTCACGTGCTGCGTATGCCAGTCGACCGACTTCCTCAAAGGGCTCTTTGCGCACAACCACGTGAAGGGTGGAAGAGAGCCAGAGGTGGTCAAACAATGACTTGGCAGTGAGGTATGAAAGCCAGTACCAGCAAACTCAGCTGCGCTGGTTGCTGCCGTCTTCCTGGATGGGGACCCCGAGACGGGCCACATCAATGGCTAGAGACATTGTCAGACATGGCCCAGTCGCGCCCTCAATGGCGTTCGTGCATCCAAGCTATTGCCTTCAATTCATAGCTCCTTTTCCACCACCACCACCACCACCCCCACACTTGACAGCCCACTGACAGTGCTGGATTTATGCACCATCTCCCGCCTGCAATGCGCAGTTACCTCCCCCCCGCCCAAATCATCGGTGGACGAAATTGCGGCAGCTACAACCACTGTACGACGAGTACGTGGTTATTACAGCTGAAAATGGTGGGGAGGTGGTGGGTATAGTGGACTTGTCCAACTACCAAGTTTTGTAACATTTGTCCGTTTTACTCGCCCTCCTTTTGCAGTAGTGGAAACTCCAATCGTGTTGGAGTGATTCACTCAAATAAGACCATCGAATTGACCTGTAGCTTGAAACAACTTTCAATAATTTCAACTTGTATCTGGATTACAATGACACATTTCAAGTTCTGGGAAAAACTCCAACCTCGGAAAAGACAACCTCTGAGGTTTTACTTCTTGAAGATCTGACTCAACTGGTAGCTTCGGAAATGATATACTTTTCCAGTGTTTCAGGAATTCACGAATACTAGAAGTAAGCCTTCTATGTACATGCTAGCGTGTCGGTTTTGTCATTCTGTAATCCTATACGTGATCAAGAGGAGAAGTATTCAATCTGAATGATCATCTGGCTCCTTATTTGAGGAAGTTTCTCCAGAGGAAGGGCTAACTGTTGAAAAACGATCCAAGAGGTTAGCCGATATTAGTAGTTTATGAAAGTAACCGCCTCATCATCTTTGATCATTTTTGACGATAAAGGACATCCTGGACAGAAGCAAAATACATGAATAAACACCATAAGACGTCAGTGATTTAGTTAATACGCCTGTTCTGGCATCGTTCGACTCCTAGCTATTTGTTTTTTAAGTGACTTCGTAATCCAATGTAGAAAGACGAGCTCGAAAAGTGCGAATTACTGCTGCTAGAAGTCGATTTTCGAACTCAAGTTGATGACCTTACTAGAACAGAACAAGTTAGATACATAATATATGATGTTGAACGTCCCCCCGGGAATGTACTTTTGTTCACATATAACTCCCAAAAGGAAAGATGCGTTTAGCATAACAATTTGGTTTCGACTGGAGACGCATCTGGAGCCCAGAAATCTCTCTTGCACGAAGTCGTCTCTTCTTTCAGTTGATACGATATTCGAGACATCGGGATGCACGTAGAGACGTAATACACTACTCACGAGGTTGCCGAGTAGTGTATTACGGCTAATGACGTACTTGTTGCAAACTACTGAGGGATTTTGTATCGTATAAGTAACGTGGTGCAACTCAGTCAATACTCGCCTCTACTGACTTGGCCCCTATATTGATGCACACACACACACACACAATGCTCCTGTCAGAGGAAGTAGGCTAATTCGCGAGGTTTTATGCTGTTTCCCATCACCCTATAGCTCCGTTCCAGGAATTGGTTTTCCATGTAGGCAGGAAATCAAAAGAGCTAAGCTTGCGGTTTCACTTTGGATCTGACCTTCGAACAGTGCATCGCTCCGGGCATCAAGACAATCTAACCCACACTGTCTCGGTTTGAAGCAAGGGTGAATTTGTTTTGATCTCCATGTTTTGTGAGTTTTTCTTCCTCAATTTTTGACTGACTGCCATTGAAAGAGCGTCTATCATCTATGTTTTGGAGCAGAAACGCGCGTAGCCACGTGGAAACAAACAAATGGACAAATATTAGTTCACTTGTGCGCTGCAGTCACATGAGACCGTGGGTGGTGGGGAATATGTCTGCAAAAACAGCCTATGAGACCATTTTCAATTCACAAAACCCACATGTCGCTGCGTTATATTGATCCGGTTTTTCATAAGTCTCAAATTTCCTATGGATTTTGGACTATCTTCGCCAGTTAAAAGGTTGCCAGGTATAATATACGAACGATAATCAATGCCATGTTTTAGTCGAGGCTGGGCAAATAAGTGAAGAGTTGTCATGATCTTTGACCCCCCCCCCCGATGTGATTTTAGTCAAGGGACTCCATTAGAAAGGTTTTATTTGGTACAGTTACGTTTATCATCCTACCGGAACAATAAACCCGGTTCTTCGCAAGCATCTTCTACTTGCTACGAAAATTTCTGCCCATCGACACGACAGAATTCACTCAAAAAATGAGAACACACCAAAGCGTGCAAGATGACCATTGGTGATGTAAAAACTTTCATGAGTTGATTGGTGAAGAAGAGATGCGAAATCGGAGTTTCTCAATCAGAAAGTAGTTTCTATTTCTGGAGCGGATTTCACAATTTTGTTACGGCCCCTCTCAAAGAGTGACCTTTGGTAGGAGATCTTCTTCCAAAGAGTACCACAAAAATTGAAAAACTGATTTAATATTGGTGTTTAGACTGCCACAAGCTAGCATTGCAGGCGCTACCTATCTACACCTAAAAAGTGTGGTCAGGAATGACCCTATGTACCCAAATTTTCTCTTTGACTGTCACGTTACAAAAGATGATCTCTGCTACAACTTAGAAAGTGTCTTTCGCACCACTGATTTGCCGGAACTGAATAAAGGTAGTGAATCAAACGCTTGGCTGACTTGGTGAACGAAAACTGCCCCATAGGCCAACAGGTTTTGACATGACGCCAACCGTACTGAACTGACGATTCTTATAGTTCCTCCCGTAATAACTCAACATACATATTAATAACCTCAAGTGGTGTCAAATATACAACAGCAGTTAATGCAGTTATCCTAAGACTACTTTCTGTGATAAAGTGCAAGGGTATAAGAAACGAAGTTATTGATTTTTCGCTCGTCACTTGGGCAGCTAGTCATCACGTGACCACGTGACAACGTGACGTAAATTCTGTGATTGAAAGGCGAATGGTGCTATATCCTGCCCTTATGGTCGAATTGTCGTTGCCTCCAAACTACTATCTGAGAGGTAGTTCACTCGAAACTCAATTTCATGAGATGAGCACTGCTCATGATTTCCGATAAAAAGAAAACAGCTGTAAGGTGATTCTGGGCTCTTCAGCATGAGCTGACTCCATCGACTGAACTCTTTCTCTCTCTCTCAGCAGGAATGTCCATATGTCCAGATGCCTTTTTGGGCGTTTACTGTCCCGCAAGATCGCATGAACTTTGCCATATTTATTATTCTGTAGTTTTACTCTTTCAGATTAGACAGTAAGCCTGCTGCCCCTTCTGTTCGACCGAACCAGACGTAGTTGTATTCCTGCTTCTCTTTAGAAAGAAAATTTCTTGGGAAGGACGTAGCATTCTAGCAGCTACCCAGAGAATTTTATGAACTTCAACAACAGGCCACAGGAGCCTGACTACTAGAGGTTTTCAGACTGAAACTTAAGGGAGATTACCCAACCATAAATTAAGCGCTGTAATCCAACATGGGTACTCAGCCGCTCAACTAATCCTGCTCTCATAGACGAGACAAGTTAATTATAGATACCCGCCATCCACTGTACCCAATCTCTGTCTCACGCGTTGTGTACCAGTTCACATGCATTTGCGGTGGTGCGTACACTAGCAGAGTGGATGGGAGCTTAAGCAAACACATCTCAGAACATCCCTCAGATGCATGCACGGATCCTCCATCATAGACGTATTTTTTCCACACTCATAGATGCCTTACGAAATTCTGTAATGATGGATTGCTTTTCCCTAGTTGGCTGGCATTGCTACTTGAACTCTGGGACCGAGAACTCATCTCAATCTACTACTAAGATATTCAGGATGTTCACATTTACATCACTCTCCTTTGAACAGTCGTTCTTCTGTCCTGGCGCAATAATTCTGGTTAATCCAACCCAAAGGGGGGTAGCACTGGACTCGAGTTTTGTTCGTATTAGAGCTCATCAGCAGTGCATATCCCATGGCCGTGCCGGGGTTTGAGCTCCGATATGCCGTGATAACCAATCGCATCGCTCAAGCATGAACACGTTCACCCGTTCAGACGTGAGAATTCAGAGGCGCTCAACGCGTTCGCCTCGCATGTCACGTGTCCGGAGTTCAAACCTCGGCACGGCCATTGCATATGCACTGCTGATGAGCTCTAATACGAACAAAAATCGAGTCCAGTGCTTCCCCCCTTTGGGTTGGATTCACCAGAATAATTGCGCCAGGACAGAAGAACGACTGTTCAAAGGAGAGTGATGTAAATGTGAACATCCTGAATATCTTAGTAGTAGCATGCATTTTCACGTTGATCATCAGTTCGCCTCTCTTCTCCCTCTTTTCAAACCGTCTACATGCTGTACGGTGATTCCAGCTGCCGCAGTATCGTTCCTTGGTAATCATTCTGATCGACCCTTACCTTTCTAAGAAAACGCGTCAAAGCTTTTCTAAACCTCATCCACCTGAAGGGAACATAAGACGATCTGAGTTACCTGCAATTACTAGGTCCCTTCGAATTAATCAAGTAAAACCTATGAATAGTGTAATTGCGGCGCTAAATGCTGAAAATCGACATTCTGATCTACAAAGAGATGAAACTATTTGAAAGCACAATGGCAAATGAAAAATCCCAAACTTACGTGATGCGAATATGAAACTACTGAAGTTGTTGTTTTACCCATCTGTATGACGGTTTATACTACTGGTGAAAACTGTGAGTAGTGACTGGTCAGCTGTCAAGGCACCGTCCCCGCATCTGATGGAGGGTTGATAAGGAAATTGTGGTACGCTTTGCTTTGCCTGACTACTTCAATAGAACTCTCCGTTGACCTCAAGTCCTTTTGGAGGAAAGAAGCAAACGGATACGTTCCAGT
This sequence comes from Opisthorchis viverrini, assembly GCF_000715545.1. Taxonomy (NCBI): domain Eukaryota; kingdom Metazoa; phylum Platyhelminthes; class Trematoda; order Opisthorchiida; family Opisthorchiidae; genus Opisthorchis; species Opisthorchis viverrini. Next base: position 178,287 of record NW_008751710.1, read on the forward strand.
GTCAAATGCAGACAGCTCTAGTACTAAACACCCACCCCAATGTAAGCAAAATGATCGGACTGCAGCTGAGTGCACTGGTTGTACATGTCTCACTCGATGGATTGAACGAATGTTTGTGAATGAGCTAGTGGTATGAGACTTTTGAGGAGGACCAGTCAAACAGTTTGCTAAAGACAACCAGGTTTCATCGATTCAAATCAGTGGCAGAATTAGTTAGGATATCCAGATATCCATGTCATGCTTCAAACATTGTAAACATGATGAGCGAGCATACTTTCCACAGCTCGGAAAATTAACTGGATAGATTCCGCTTTGTACGCTTTGGCGACTTGGCATGGTGCATCTTCAAGGGGAGGGGGCAAGTTTAATTGTGCAGCACGACGAAAAATCGCACGATAATGTGGCTTAGAAAGGATGCGTAGAGTTTTCATGAAGGAATCTACTCACAAGGTCGCTGAAAATTCATCGACAACCCACGACCGGTTTCGCGCTTCTTAGGGCTCATCAGGTAGATGCAGTCCCCAAGTGTCCATCAACCTTATGTTATACTTGAACCCAAATTTGACTGCTTTCGAGAAATACATGTGTAAAGTTTCTATCCTTGTTCTGAAGCAGTTATTCTGGTGGGTCACACCGAAGAGGCAAGGCTTCATTCTGATTAGAACCCACCAGTAGTGTATATCCTTGACCTTGTCAGGGTTCGAATTCCGAAAAGCAACGTTACCGGACTGCCATTGTGTGTCTGACAAAACTAAGCACATCGCTCCAGTGTGGACAGGTGTCCCTGTTCGGAAGTGGTAAATCAGTTACATCCAGCCTACGCTCGCCGAGTAGTGGTAAGACCATCTCATTGCCGGTCAGATGTTCGGAGCAGTCGAAAATTAGCAGCGCGCATGAGTCTAGTAGGAGCGACGATCAAGTCCAGTGCCTTCTCTTCAAGCGTACGCTCATCAGAAGAATCATGCCGGACAAGAGTGAACACCCTAGGTTATATGTTAGAATTCACGTGGCAACGTCCGGGGTGCCTTCGCGAACATACCAAGAGTGAACACCATCTATTTGCACTTTCGAACAGTGGCCACAAATTTATGCGTCTTCCGAAATTCGGTATTTTTTTTGGATGATTTTTGTTTCAGTAACGGGGTTTAAAGTATGGATCTAGTCAGGGTTTTTCCCTACCTCGTAAGTAATGGCGTTCAGACGCTACTTGCGAAGAATGGCTTATTTAAGTGGGTTTTGGCCTACTGGTCTTCTCTCCAAGAGACAGGTGGCAAACCGGACTTTAGATCGCCACTCGTACTACCAACAGCTAATTAGTCAACCGTTATTAGATGGAATAAGATATGATCCTGTGTTGAGATGGTATTAAGGACACCGTTATGATCCCTTTGATCAGTTCCCCTCGCAATGACATAGAATACCGTAAGTGGGGTTTCTGAAACAGTTTTCTGACCTATTTTTAATGGTTGGAGTAAACCTGACCGATTTCCAAAGCCTTCATTTCCAGGCTCAGTCGTGGGGCATGGTTACGTTGGGCTTCCGAGGCCCAGTTAGCAGTTTTGATTAGCAGTCGCTTTGGTTTTTTCATTGGAGAAGGGAAGCAAGAAAGCATTTTTTTTCATGGTGAACTCGCTAAGATTCAATAGTTACGTAGATTAAAGAGGCCTCGGAAACATGTCGCAGGAATTAATAATGAGCGATTCCTTGTCGGCGTCTGTTCAACTGGTTAGGTGTGAAAATAGGAAAATAGTATACTGCAGTTCGTCAGAAAGTAGACAGAGTACTGAGCAACAGAGTCTATCGGGGGGAGCAACAGGCTATCAAACACCATGCGTGAAACTGATCATGTTAAATCAATGAATTCGGGGGAAAATGCTTGTGAGAAACACTAATGTCGCTGGATGAATTCGCTTTGTACCATCCATCTCGGCTGTCACAATCAGACGAAATTCAGGGTCGGTTACGTAAACGGAACCACACAGTTACCTGTCCAGTCAATAAAACCATGACAGTCTGGGAATAACATCCAGGTGCCTCTGAGGGCACACAGGAATATCGCCTCAAGAAGCTTCTCTTGTTTGTAATTTTTAGGTAGAAAACAGCATTTCTTTCATAGTACTATTTCTCATCCCGCCTACTGAAAGACCAGCTGGAACGGGCAGTACCTCACTTCTGCAAGACTGATTTACATTCAGAAAGGCCTGAGAGTCACTCTCGGACCATTTTGTTTTTATTGATCGGTCAGGCTGCAATTTCGTTCTTCAGGAATGATGCAACTACCTCTGATATTGGTTTCATTCTATTCCGTTTTCCAAGTTTTGTGGCAGAACAGATTGTTGGAAATGAATTCACCTCACAACACCGCCTCACTTTTCAACAGGCTTGTGCACGCAGACAGGTTTCGCACGGCCACATGGCAACCAACTACACCGCCGATAACACCCAGCTTTCAGCTGGTGGTACGTTGGAGCTCAGCGAATTAGGATGGGAGGGGTCAGCTACCGGAACAAGATAGTGAATGCTTGTAAACTGTTCAAATAATCGTTTAATTTGCTCTACACGGGCAAGGTCGTTACGGCGTGTTGACACTCCAGTTCTATTGGTTGAACCACTGAAAAAAAATAGAAGTAAGTAGAACAAATATCCAGACAGCTTCATAAGTATCGGCTAAGTGATTGATTGAAGAGCATTACGGCAAATTACTATCAGACGAACTCAGTGGCGATGCCTTGTAAAAATATGATGTATGGAAATGCGAGAAATTACAAAAGTGCACCATGGAAAACTCATGCCTCAACGTGCAAAAAAGTCGTCTCGGGGTTTTCATACAACACATTTTATTGTATCCAACGTGCTGTAGCGTGGTGACCACAGTCAGTGCGATTTTGTTCGCTTGGCAATCGAGAAAAGGTGATTAATTTCAAGGGCCGATTCGTCCCACTTGGTCGCTGAGCTGGCTACACTAAGTGTCCGATAAATGGTTCGGTTCCGGCTATCGGTTACACAGCTGATGAATGGTGTACACAGTGATTCTGCGTTCAAATGGAATTTCAGCATAGATCATACCAGTCTTGCATGATACATGAGAAGTACTATTCATTTCCTTTCAAACTACGGTTGCCAATCAGCCTCGGAACATGTGAATGACAGTGCATTGGATCATACGCCCGTACAACTTCTAAATGGACACAAGCATACCACCAGTCCGTAACTCGTTGACCCTACTTTAGACAAAAACAGCCCAAGTCCACTGGTTGGAATGCCCTACAAGAAGTGAAGTCCCAACAGTTGCTTGTTGAGGCCTCACACAAAAAAAAACTCCCATTACATGTAAACTGTCAGATAATTGGCGTAGCCATGCATGTCTACGTGTACCGAACATAAATCACGCGGTACAAAGATTCGTTGTTGAATTCCTACATGTGCAGACGAAACCAATGATGGCGACGACGATGACGACGAAGGTACGACAAACGACATGCGGCTGGACTAAAGACGTCAACTTACCTATCACCAACACAGCGATAATGCCCACTAGCACACCGAATAATATAAGCACCTGGAATGAGATTTTTGCATAAATGAGCGAGCAGATCAGAGAACCGGTGCAATTTGTTCGACAACTTGGGGCTTATGGTAGATTCTGATTCGATTGGTGGATGTCAGGGATTTTAGCATTACACTTTATGATGACCATCGAACATGATGAATCTGGTAATTCTACTGAGTGCCTCTTTAGCATCTTCACGGTTATTGTTACCATCGTGACAATCGACTGCTATAAGAGGGACGATGTATGAAATGGAGCCAACCCTGGAAGTGGCATGATGTGGTGCATCTGAGCTAAATGAGGCGTACCGACAATCAATGGCTTTCATGCTAACTTTTAAGCGTTTAGTGGTGTATACTACTGATGAAACATGCCAGTAGCATCGTGTCATCAAGTCGTCTGAGGCGGCTGATTTGAAAATTATTTAATTGTTTTACAGCATTTGCTATTCGATGTTGAGTATTCAAACAACGCCCAGGAAATCTCGGGATAATGCTTGAAGATGGTGACTTCATGTGGTCTTTAATCACGTGAGTTTCACGTTTGACCACATCCCGTAGCACTGGTGGTCAAAATGTTTTACGTTTTTTTTCCTTGTTCAGTTTGCTACGACCACTATGGCAACCAACTTGGAAGAAACGGGTCTTGTTCGAACCAGTTATGGGTACTCAACTGTATATACATAATACGCTAGTCATAGGGTTGCTGAAAAGTTTTTGACAGCCCACGACCGGTTTTGTCCTTCTTGGGGCTCGTCACTTAGGCACAACACCAAGTTTTCGTCAACCTTATGTTCCATCTGAACCCGACTTGCACGAAATTAGCGAAATATGCTGATTTGCGTGCCATTTTGACGGGAGACTTCATCAACCTCATGAGTGGTGTACCACTTCCATGCATACATCGCGATATCTCGATTATCATGCCAAATGAAGTATGAAGCGGTCTGATTCAGCACATTTAGTTACTTAAGATAATCATGAATGAAATATCCAGCTGGATTCCAGGTGAGTCTCCCGTCAAAACCAAATTGGTGTGCAAATGAGTGCTTTTTACTGTATTGTTTGGATCAGCCCAGGAATCACCACAGCAACCGAAACTTCTTATACTTGGTATTAGGAGAACCAGCTCCGAACGTAACGGGACTACACAATAGCCAGTGGAATAACCGTTTTCGTTGAGACAGATTTCATTGGTTGTTCTTCACCCGCCCTTGACAGATGAGTTGTAGATTTAGCATCACTTTTTGACCCGCTTGTACGCGACAGTGATCAACAGTGATCGCACGTTCATTAACTTTTCTGGTTTGGTCAAGCGCACCAAGCTATCAATCGGTTATCCAGACCGAGGTTCACGGTAATAAGAAGGCATTAAGGAGACCGTGATCCACAACAAGTTGACGACGGGGATGGCGAACGTAAAAGTTGTTCGTACAACTTCTATGCGAGTGTAACGTGACATCTGTGGCTTTTCTGAACTCCCACTTCTAACAGAAAGACGAATCATCCTCATATGCAATTCTACAATTACTCCACCACACTTTTAGAATTCCTCTGTGACTGATTTTCTAAACTCATCCGTACACACCATAGGTAATACCTTGAAGTGTACTTCCATTTTCGGTACGTGCTCTGAGGAGCTTGTCGCTTGTTTTGCTGACGTACTGCTTCCATGTGCCGCCGCTTCTAAGCTGCCAATTAACGGCCAAACTTTTTCTCCCCTTCAGGAGAGAACTACTGCCTGAGGCAAATAAAACTTCCAACTCCAGAAGCTTATCCCTATCTTCAAGGCTGGGGCTTCTGGCACTGGTCAAAGAAGTGAACCTTTTCTCAACGAGAACTTGACTGATCGCTATATTTCTATGGGATTTCCTGAACGCTACCCTAAAGCGACATCTTTTAGAGCCAGCAGTCTCCTTACTAACGGCCGGGCGGAAGCCATAACCCAACAGTTATAAAACCGGCATCGTTTTTTCCCCCGGTGGTATTTATATACCTAACAAAGTAGATTTGAATAGGCTAAACGTTTAGGACGTTGTGTTGCACAGCTGTCCAATGTGACGGAAAAATACAGTGGATGAGGAGTTGAATGCGAGTGGTATAGGTGACTAGGCATAATAGGTGACTAAAGGTGACATTAGGTCATGTTACTGTTTGGCCACCGCTATAATCCGTGGTTGCTCAGTGAGATTAAACTGACTGCCCATAGACTGGTTACGAAGGCAGAATGTGAACGGCCAAGTTTTAAGCTGAGCCAAGTGAGTATTTGGGTGGTCACCACAAAAAGCATTATGACATGCGAAATGTCATCTACTGTGGTGGACCACAGTCCCTTAATGCCCTATTACCGTGACCCCCGGTCTGGATAGCCGCTTGATCACCTGGTGCGCTTGGCCAAATCAGAATGAACATGTGAGCCAGCTGATCTATTGATCACGGTCGCGTACAAGCGGGTCAAAAAAGCGATTCTACAACTCATCTGTCAAGGGAAAGTGAAGAACAACCAATGAAATCTGTCTCAACGAAAACGGTTATTCTATTGGCTGTTATGTTGTCTCGTTACATTCGAAGCTGGTTCTCCTAATATTTACCTTGCGCGGTGCGATGCCAAAGTGGGTTGAACTCGTCCACAAAACGAATGAGCTTTCAAGGTATTCATTCCTTCACATGTTTCAGGTAGCAGAAAAGGCTGACACGCTCGTTGTACCGACAGCGATGAAAAGTTGCCCGTGCACTTCTGGCCATCTGTGAGCCACTTTGAAATCACTACAGAGTGAGACCGGAAACCTAACCCAAAAAAATTTACCGCTTTCGGAAACATGGTGTCCTCTTTAGGAATAACACGAGAATCGACTCGCTGATGCCACTTGAGGGGGAAAGATTAACCGTAAAATCTAAGAATACCCTAAACTCACTAAGCTACTATCAGTATTAGTTAAAAGCGGTTGGCTTTTGATGGTAGAAGCAAGCCGAATCTCTCGTTTATGGTAATCCTCTTCAACTGAATGGACTGCACTTACCTGGTGAGTCCCAAGAGGGGCAAAATCATTCTTGTATCTAAAAATTTTGAGCAGCCTTATGAATAGTGTCTGGACACGTTCGTTTTTTTTGGTTAGCTGTGACCATCTTACATCGGTAAGAACTAGCACAAGCAAACGTGCAAACAGCGTTCCGTTTACTAGATTTAGCAAACAGACCAATAAACTCAACCTCTTCCATCATCTGCACAGAGGTAGTAACTTCAACCTTCCCACCGTCGATGTTCTTGGGTTGCGCAGTTGGATCATAATCGTATTACCCTTTCAGACATTCACCATCTGCGAATTAGATTGCCTTCATACTGGTTGGACCCTGATTCCGAAAGGAAAAGGCATCGTCATGAGAGACTTTCAGTTGATTGTGTAGAATCCACCGATCATGAAGATGGTGCCGCTCTGTCCCTGTCGATGACTTCCTTGCTGTCTAACAGGCTGCACGACGTTGTGCACGGTTCGAGGTTGTCCCGTAGAACGAAACCCTGGTGACAACAAGGACGTTACTCATATCCTATCCCCGCGTGACTTCATGGTGTCCAAACCATCCGATGCATAAAACACTTTGGTGATCTCACCAAAAAACAAGCCCCGTGTGAATGGGGGAGGCAGCACCGAACAACGCACTGAAGATGTCTCCTCGAATGGTAACGAAACGTTTGCAAATCCATTGCCAAGCTCGGCGAACAGCCACTTGATCAATTACCAATGACATCTAAGTGATTTCAAGATCTGAACAGAAGAACATATGCTTACTTTTGTCGTTGAAAGAGAAGTAACTCTATGGTTAGCAGCTGGATATCACAGGACTGTGTGAAACTGAACCACCTGCAGCCAGACCGAACATTAATGGTGGCCCGTCTGGGAGAGCACTCGAGTTTCTTCTGGGTCGCCTATGTCTTCAGCAACCATGTCTATAGTGAACTCACACTCGCCACAGTTGCGATGACAGTGTTTAGAAGCACCCCGATGAAGTCAACCGTAACTACTGTCTACTTTTGCGTAGAGATTCTACCAAACCAAGTTTTTGCGAAAGGCTGAGATGTATGGTTTATTGGGCGAGATATAATGTTTCGTAGGTACCAAATCGACCTAATACACCGCCAATACGCGCCTTTGAAACCACAGACAATAGCTTCCAAAAATATAACGGCACACCTCCTAACTCGATACCCTCCGCCATTGGGTGTGTCAACGAGAAACAAGTGTCGGCCAAATTTGAAACATCCGATAGGAGGCAACAAAGCATCAGTTCATTCAAAAGCAAAGAAACGCAATAACAAAAAACAGTCCCCGTAGCAGGACAACATCACCAAAGGCAACCAACTACTTACGCTAGCCTGGAAATCACTCATCCTTGATGGGTATTCAGTGGTCCGTGTTAAAAGCAATTATCCAATCAACCCCGAGGGCTCGTCTGCCTCACGTCCGACAATGACACAAAAACTGGAGTTCAGACGGAATGATAAACATGGCCAGACTGCAACGAGAATTCTCGTGGTTTCCGAATTCTTTATTGAGAAATTACCACGCCCTCTAGAAAAGACTATCTTTTGTTGGTCTAATATGGTTACAAATAACGGTTTCTCTGAGCTTATCCGTCTAATTCTGTTAAAAATCATCCTCTGCATTGTCTGTACATAACCCACTACTCATAAAGGTACTACTGCTGGAAAAATTCACCGATCATCACAAACGGGAGATTCAGTTGGGTTAAGTTGAGCCCCTGTAAAAACTAACTTTTTGTTCAAACGAGAGATTTGTCAAAGTCCTCTATAATCTCTTTGCGTAAAATTGTCAAAGTTATCGAATATTATCCAGTCATTCTCGTTCAGTTCTACTCGGATGTTTTCCTTTATCCTTCAAAAAACTTTTCAGATTAGGAAATATCTATGCCGGGCGCGCCTAGAAAACTTGTTTCCGATAGGTACGTTGTGCGAACAAGATAAGCATTCTTCTTTGAATGCCGAACCCAATTTTAGCGGGAATTCCTTGGGTGTCTAACGGGCTTCTGAATCGTACTCAAATCCGTTCACTCCCTAGGCTATACTACGTGCTGACGGTATAGCTCCAGACTCGTTACTCCCATCAAAACCTGCTAATTTTCAAGAAGCACACCAGTTTGATCTCGTCTTTAATTTGAGATGGGATTGCTGTTGCCTGCATTATTCGACTTCCCAATACGTCGGGCGATGCAACAGGTGTTGGAAAGCTGCTCTGGCTTCAAACTGAACCGAACCATTTCATCATCATCATCGAGGCACGACATCAGTGTTCAACACCGATGCTTCACTGCCGAACCATTTGAAAGAGTGCGGTTGGCAATGGTGATGGCATTACTGCAGAGACGTTGGGTACATGGTCGGAAGATTTACTGCTGGGCAACGCTTTGCTTTTTGGACACAAAAGTTACCAGGTTAACCGAGTTCCAAGAAAGTCAGAGAACCATTCGGTGAAATTTCTTACAACTAGCCAACATGATCAGTGTTGGACGTCTGTCTGAACTTTCTGTTTGTTGGTTCGTGTGGATGAGTAACACTTACGACTGATTGGTTAGGGGGTGGACTGTCTTCAAGTTGAATCCGGATTTGGGGGCCTTGTGTTCCCCGCACCATTATTCTTGAGTGTCGTTCACAAATTTGGTTGGTCTGTATGCTTTAAGGAATACTAGATCGATTGGAGTGCGGTAATGCGGGGATAAGTGGATCTTACTATGCTTGAGTTATCTCGGCTTATCCAAAATTGTCCTCCACACACTTACTAGTTTTACGTCCTCTATTCTATTCACGGCGAATTCCACCACCTTGGCCATCAGTCGCCATGGTGTGAATCTTAGTCCCACCTCAAAGTGTCCACATTTCCCAAATCTCTTTTCTCCCGGCGTCCAATGCATCCCCTGCCATTGCCGAGTCTCCAACTATCGCCTGATATTCATCCACGTTTCTCGGTGGTCTGTTAATGCACTGCTTACGCTCACCGATTCTGATGTGCAATTCCATGGCTGTCTGACCTATATAAACCTTCGTACAGTCGTTACATTTTATTTTATTTACACAGTCCACGGTCCCATCAGCCGGAAAGTGATCCTTCGATTGCACCAATACTGAGCGCAGACATTTTCCCCTCTGGAATGCTACTTTATTATCAGCCGTATTCAACACATTTCTAATGACTTTATACGCCCCTGTTTTTGTACGGGATGACTACTATCCCTATTTTCTTCTTGTTCTGTCTTGACGTTGGGAGCAATACCCAGTTTCCGTTTAATTGAATTCGCTCTCTTCGAATCGCCTTTGAGCCTCGCATTGTTCTGCGCTTAAGCTACTGAAAGGTGCTGAAACTATACTAGCATACATTGCCTTTGGATGTGCTGGCGAGTGCCAGCAGTGCCTGTTGGTTTCCGGTAAACAACCGCTTTTAATTTCCCACCAATCTTACGTGCCAAGCAATCAAGGAAGGACGATTTGCTTAATGTGAACTCTAGCTCCATGTTAAACTAAATGTGAGGGTCAAAAGTTGAGATGGTGAAAGAAGCGTTAGCAGGCCTTATAACAACGAACGTGTCATCTATGTAACACCAGAAATACCGGTTGACATCAAAGCTGACGAGAACTTCGACATCCCAAGACCGGTTTCGCCCTTCTTGGGACTCATCAGGTAGGCGCAGTCCCCGAGTTTCAAGTAGAACATAAGGTTGACGAAAACCCGGGGACTATGCCTACCTGATGATCCCCAAGAAGGGCGAAATCGGTCGAAGAGTGTCGAGGAATTTTCAGCAACCTTATGAGTAGTGAATTACGAATATACATGTATCACGATATCTCAAATATCGTAACGACTGGTACATGAGCCGACCTAGTGAAGCACATTCAGTTGCCTGGAAACATCACAAACGAGAGATTCAGCTGGGTTCCAGGTAAGTCACTCGCAAAACCAAATTTGTTAGCAAATGAGTGTATTTTGCTGACGAGAACTTCGTCTAGCCCCAATCTATCTGAAACGATGACTGCTTAGTCGGTTCCAGACGTCTTCTAACTAAGTGATGACATCACATGTTTATAAGCCTTTTTGAATTGGGCCACTTATAATATAAAAATGTTCAATTTTAACACTGTTTCGGTGCCAAACTGACGTGCCACCAGAAGGAAGCACGAGGGCTTTGATACTGCCAGGTTGCCCGAGCCTAGACAAGGGGAGTCGAGAGGCAGAGGTCGGATTCGAACCACGGACCTTCCGGTCAGTAAATTCACGCTCTAATCACTGAGCCATCTCCCCCCCCACCCACAATATAAGGCTAGGTTAATGTCGGTCAATACCCGTGAGACACGAGAGGTAGCACTCTCCACGTAAAATAGTACGCTTGTGCGCATCAAAGCGTTGCATCACTCTAGTTCTACATTTTCCAACTAGTAGGTAAGCCAAACAAGGGACTTAGCTTCATGTCGATACGGCAAGGTGCGCCTTTACGCAATTTGGTGGGGTAGAATTTTATATTCAAAACAGTCTTTGCGGTCCCTCATTACAGGTTGCGAAATCCGGTCGCTTCCCGTGCAAAATATCCTCAAACCCAAGGTGCCTTACCACTGCTGTCTGGAGAACATCCCAAACATAACGTGGTATGACAAAATAGCCAACTTAGGGGTAGGAGAACACTACTTCAGAATCTCGCTTCTGAGGTGATCACTACAGCAACTTCTCTAGAAAAGCAAAGCCAAGCGCTACAGTGCTGCTGTCACCTCTTCGTGCTGCCAGGGCAGATAGTGTGGTCCTGCAAAATCATCACGAGAGCGTGGATCACCGCCAGACATCAACTTGACAAACGGTTTTCACCGCCGAAATCACAACTGGATCTCACTCTGTACTTACCTGACCTCTAACTGCCGTTCGTAAACAGCTCCGAGGCCGACTCCTTTTACCACAGGTAAATCCGAATGGTGTACACCGATAGCTACTACAGAGGCGTGCTATTTTCGAAGTAAATCTGTGAGAAACGATGGCAGTTCTTCCACAGAATCGCAAAGGCTGGGTAACAGCCTGTTTTTACGGATCTGGTGTGTTTGTCTCGGATCTGGCACCAGGACTTGACACTTCAGTCGCAGTGCTTTCTCCAACCCTTTGGCTGTTGCGTTCTATAACCATTCTTTTGCGCTCGGAAATGACAAAGTCGATGTCTCCTGATATATAACCCGAATTATTATAGATAATAAATTAACACACACACGCACGATTTTTGGAAAGCAATTGACCATAATTTAGGCACGCTTGGACAGAAACGATGGCATGAAATCCCACTATCCTGATTTCAAGACATTCTCGAATGAAATTGTCAAATCGCTTTTGTGGAAATCGAGTGCTTGGTGGTTTTTAGTTGACACTTTAACAGAAATTGTTGGATCACTCTGTATTGCGTGACATCATGAAGTGTGAAAGACTGGGATAGTTGTCACGACGGTCAGATTCCTGAAAATAATCACAGAATGCCCGAAACCTACTGAGACATTCGGCCACCACCAAAATTGCCGCAGGGAGGCCGTCTGCTCCCAATAATACGTTCGTGCAGTCAATCAACTCAGCGATCGCCGACTTGCCACAGAATCACGATCAATGATGATGAGTGCTCACTCGAAGCAGATCAGATAGTCTGGATCAAGGTCAAAAGTACGTTTTGAACACTGAAATACCCCCTTGTGATTTTCGCACTTCCTTGCTCGCAATTAAGCGGTTATGAATTTTGTTGGTGACACTAAGGGGGATGACAGTAAGTCACAAAAACACTTGATTCACCTTCCTCCGAAGAAGGCATCTATAAGACCAAGAAAAGCCTTTTTCTCATGAGAGACATCCTGCTTTTGGAAGACTTGGTCTTCTTGGTGGTTACCAACATTGAAATCACCCACTGAGTCATAGAAAACAAGGAAAGAGAAGTCATTCCTCTTCAAAAAATTACATCAAGCAAATACGCATTCGGAACAGCTGTTCAGGTTGCTAAGATGGCTTTGCTTGGCTTTGCAACAAGAAACAAACTCCCAATGGGGCTGGACTGTGGTCACGGTAAAAACAGGGTTCCTCAGAGCAACACTGATTCCAAATGCCAGATGCTTAAACATTGTTATTCATAGTCATCACTGCAAGTTTTCAAAATCCGATTTGTGCAGGTACAAAGATATAAAACGGGAAAGTCAGTCAAACTGAACGATCGGATGATAAACCACGGTTATTGGGTTCAGAAAAACAGTAAAAGTGTCCGCAGTCCAGAAAATCCGGATTGTTTTAAACTAGTAACAAAACAAACAGAAAACTCAGTCTCTTTCGCATCGTTGTGGGACAACATTCTGACGTGGCGCTGTTGTCCACACACCCGACCATGCGTCATCAAGATGTAACATGTCTGAGAATAACGAAGGATGGCGTTAACCTGTCTCACTTTCACCAGCCCTGTAACAGTACTGGTTGAAAATGACCACGCCTATCTTTCTGGTTGGTGTTTGATTCATGTTTCTTCCTTTCATGTGCTTACCAGCTGACATTTTCGTCGTGTCTTCAGTCTAACGCAGTCGAGTGTCGGCTTCATGTTTCCACGCCGACTGCTGTCAACATCCTTCAACCAATTGGCAAAAGTGTTTTAAGTGCGTGCCTGGATGGAGTGTATTCTCTCCTGAAAGACTTTATCGCCTCCCCCGTTTTTTTTAGTCGTAAATATCCCTAAAAGTTAGTAGACAGCGAACTTGGTGTTGTCTGCAAATTTTAACCCTTATCTGATGGGCTCGAATGACTTAATTGATCATAACTAATGTAACGTGAAAAGTCATTTATAATAAACGGCATTAATTGCCCTTACAAGGGCAAATACTCGTCAGTCTGGAGCGTCTTTTTATCGTTTTTCAGATACCCATTAGGTTGTGTCTTGACCGGGAATGTGGATTTGCACGAAAGTAAAACACTTAGGAAACTCGCCTCCTGCTGTCATACGTGTGGAGCACAAAAATGACGCCGTTAATATCCACACACACACACACACACACACACACACACACACACATTGCTGACTGGCATCCAGGATCAGTTAATCGCTCAAAGCAGCTTATGTTAGGGAACACTGTTCACCAATGGAACATCATGAGTGCTCATTCGGTACCAACGTCTAGTTGAGTTCGATTGGAATTTTTGCAGCATTACACTGGCTTCGGAGAAAAAAGGACAGTGATCGATAATGTGGTTAAGGCACTGAGTGAAACTCAGTACCAATCTGGACCGGCTTTGTGTGATTGGTTAAAACCACGCTGCCTGTCTGGGAGCTCTCAATAAGCCTAGTTCCTGCCACAAAAGAGTAGGGACTCCGTGATGAGAGATGTAAAAGTGTTGGAGGGTCATTATTGTAGATTCTATCAATTTATGGTAGAATGACTTCGAAACTCACTAGAAAGTGTACTTTTGAGTAGATGTACAGGTTCATACTGTAAGTATCTTCTCCTAGAGACCAAGTGAGACAATGGTATTTCTGCTCTGAGTGCAGTCTCGTACAGTGGTCTGTCTGGTCTGTACAACTGTTTTGGCCTCTCAGCGAAAGTTAAACAGGAAAAACTGTCGTGGAAAATGTCATAGATGACACCAGACTTCAGGGAGGACGGTCAGACAACTACTTCGCAGAAGTACCATATCCATGAGATGAAATTTGAGCCCGTTTTTCTGGGCTTTCATATGCACTCCACTTTTCAGCGCACAAGCGGAAGTCTTGGACTCCCTCAAATAAATGTTTGAAGTAGGAGGGAGAGACAGGATCTGAGAAGTCCTATACACAGACACAAGTATACTCAATCCAAAGAAGGTGAGACAAATCCCACAGTAGCTTAAATAGTAGAATAAATGGTTGGTGGAAGGAGGTCGCAGGTTAGAGTCCAATCCAACTACACTGCTTGTTCGTTTACAATGTGTGTGCCTTCGTCCCATTTCAAAATGTGTGTGGATCGAATCCCGCTTGGCTCACCCGTGTGTGTACCCACGAGTCAACGGAACTGTCTCCTAGGAAGACACACTTCACCGGAAAGTTACTGACCTCTTGATGTCCAGTTATCCAGACTGTCATTAACCCCGGGATTCCTGTTTTCTATGAAATGTTCGATAAAAGTGCGCAGAGAACATAGTTTGTTATGATCGCCCACTGAGACTGCCATTAAAGTGGTCGCTTCAATTGTGTGATGCCCGAACAAACTCTGCTGCAAGCTCTTCACACCGGACAACATATCAAGTAAAAATATGGATGTTGAAGCACACAAAAACGTGTCCATCGGCCACTTTATTCATTCGTTCTATATCGGGTTACTGTGTACTTTCCCTTCCTATCTTCCAACAGATTTTTCCACCTAAAGTGGGGAGACGGTTAGTAGATTCTATGTTAGGTACAAATTGTCCATTTGGTCGTGAGAATCGAATTCATCGATTCTACAGGCAATGTGAGCTGAAACCATTTAACTACATGCATTATTCAACGAACCCAGGTGAAACGACAGAGCTTTCAAAGCCTAATGGGACGTATGTCTCTCCAAAATGGATGAAACCGGCGGTCCTTTAGGTGACCTTTTGAGCTTAACGTGGGAAGATATCTTCATAAGGATGAGTGGACAAAGAACAGACAAGATCTTCGTTGTGTAGACGTTTTGCCGTTGTGAGAACTAATCACACTGCTGATCAGTCGCTGCTAGTCAAACGATCAACTGGTCAGAAGATTACAGGTTCGAAACTCTGAGTTTCCGGAAATGCACACTACTGATGATTCTCAACAAGGATGAGAGAGCTGTTACAGTGTTCCATTCACTTCTCAGCCTAAAGTGGCCTTGCTGACAGGACAAAACCTCAATTGAACATTACTAAACGAGGGATTCAGCTGGGTTCCAGATGAGTCTCTCGAAAGACCAAATTTGCTTGCAAATGAGCGTATTCTGCCAATTGCGTGCAATTTAGTTTCAAGTTGAACATGAGATTGACGGATACTCGGGGACTGCGCCTACCTGATGAACCCCAGAAGGGCGAAACCGGTTGTGGGGTGTCGACGAATTTCCAGAAACCTTGTGAGTAGCGCATTACGAATTACCAACTTTCCTCACATCACCGTAAATTTAAGGATGATAAGAGGAGTAGGAAAGCCTTTCTAAAGAACGGTTATCTAGAGCCCCATAGTAGAGTTGAAACAACACCAAACACAGTTTATGCAGCCAATAGATAAGAAATACGTGTTTATTCAATTCAAGGGTGACCACGTGGACATCTGTGTCAGACGCAACCTAACTTCGGCTTTGGAGCGTGTTTACACTGCAGTCCAGCTAAGTCTGATGTCAACTGCAAACGTGAACTTCGGATGTCTAACCTGTCCGCATTTCATGCAGTCTACAAGTTACCTTGCGGACATAAATTTGATGCGGAATTCATGGCTGAAGCCTTTTTAAATCGTGCAACTAAATGTTGGTAGGATGAGGGCTAGACCAGGGAATAACAAACGGTGCTACATCGTCGCTCTCCAGACACCTGTCGGATTGATCTGACCCGAATCATGTTGGCAACACGAAACACGAAGTTTGAACGATCCATGTTACGCTTCTGATCAAACCAACTCAACTGCGACAATGTGCGCAAAAACAGATGAAGCGAACTTCCTGGTTATCCTGGCATGGATCAAATGGGTCGCTTGCAGAAATCAGCCGTTAGTTGCTTCTACTATTTATTTTATGTAGCCAATTTCTTCTCCCAGGGCTGATGAGTTGGATAAACGGGACACAATGTTCCAAATTTAGTTTAAAAAACAACATTCGACCATGTTGACTGGTGTTTGTCTAGAGCATAACCTTCAGTAGTAGGATGCTTTTACACAAAAGTACCTATTATTTGGAGTAGTGACTGGATTGCAGTGAAATTCTTTTCTCGCGCAAACGGTCAGATGTATCTTCGAGTGCACGAAGGACCGCGGAAACCTGGTTCCTAGGCATAAAAACGATGAATGATCCGAACGCCGAATGACATGAATGTATATTTCGGGCTATTTTCTGCGTAGAAAGCAGCATAGATCCTAAGTCTGTTGTAATTCAAATGGAGATTTTCGAACAACGGAGAAGTTTTGATCTCATACAGGAAACTACTTTCAAGGTTCGTAATGCACTACTCATGAGGTTGCTGAAAATTCGTCAACAGCTCTTGACTGGTTTCGCCCTTCTTGGTGGTCATCCGGTGCGGTCCCCGAGTCTCCGTCAACCCTGAAATCCGACAAATACAGTCAGGTGAATAAGAGTGTGGTTTTACGAAAGAGTCAGCTGAATCTCTTGTTTATGATATGAGCCCCAAGAAGGGTGAAAGTGGTCATGGACTGTCGAAGAGTTCTCAGAGACTTTGTGAGTAGCTTCCTTTATGAAACTATTCTACGATATCTCGAATGTCGTGCCAACTGAAACATGAAGCGGTCTGTGTGCAGCACATTTAATTGTAAAATAGCATAAACGAGAGATTCAGTTGAGTCTCTCGTGAAAACCAAATCGATTTGCAAATGAGTGGATTTTTCGAAAACAGTCCAAATTGGGGTTCAAGTGGAACATGAGATTGATGGAAAATCGGAGACCACGCCTATCTGATGAGCCCCAAGAAGGGCAAAACCGGTAGTGGGCTGCGAAGAGTTTCCAGCAATTTTGTGGGTAGTTTCCTTTATGAAAATATGCTGCGATATCTCGAATATCGTGCCAGCTGAGGCGGCCTATGTGCAGCGCATACAGTTGAAGAATACCATAAGCCAGAGTCACTGGAAAAACCCAGTGGATATGGAAATGTGTGCAATAGCCGTGTAGTTACCATGTACGGAAAACTTGTGAAACTGAAAAGAAAGCCATGATAAAGGCTATTTTCATGTTCTGTCCACATCACCCAATACGCTCCCGAAGAAAGCACCAAACCAAAGTAAATGGCTATCTTGTATGGGCATTTTTATAAATATATTTCCTTTGGAGGAAATTTACTGTATTCCTAGAGGAGCGTGATGATCAGTTACTAATGTCTCCCAAAAAAACTCAAAAAATTGGTCTTATATCATACCCTTTAACAGAGACTGAGGCAGGTCAGTTGCGGAGATCTGACCCGACGCTGCTCCCGTCTAGACTTTGAAAACCGGACAGTATCTTAACCTTCATACTCCCTTCTGGTTGCATTGTACCGAAAAGTTGTCGTTGTGGAGCAATTTCTATTACCCTTCTTTTGATTTGGATGTGTGTCTAGGGTTTGACTATAAGTAAACGCCACTCATTGACGTGAGGGGTAAAGGTGAAAAGCCAGTCATGGATCTTTGCACATCGCATTTCAAAGAATGAGTAACACCAAAAATGTCCGTAGGTCGTTTGTCATTGATATTTCAGCAAATGCAGTTAGCGCGCTACTTAGGCTATTTGAACGCATTTTCGGTTCTTTGCTGTCATCTTGTTGCGACAGAGAACCTTGCTTCGAAACTACTGGCCGTGAAGCACATCAAAGTTTCAAACCTCAGGATGGAATGAGATAGACTCTAAAATCGGAAGTCCAAGTAACTTGAAGGGAAGAGACGCCCCCGGGGGGAGAGGAGGTAAGAACTAGCGCGGCTTACCGAACGGGCAATATACAGATCGAACAACCGAGGTCACACTCTCCGTCACCTCGCAGTTGATTCACCACACTTCTGCCTGTTGGTTTAACAGGCATCGGACAGTCCATTGGACTACAGACGTCTACGGGTCATCATCATACTCTAAAATGGAAGTCCAAGTAACTTGAAGGGAAGAGACGCCCCCGGGGGGAGAGGAGGTAAGAACTAGCGCGGCTTACCGAACGGGCAATATACAGATTGAACAACCGAGGTCACACTCTCTCCGTCACCTCGCAGTTGATTCACCACACTTCTGCCTGTTGGTTTAACAGGCATCGGACAGTCCATTGGACTACAGACGTCTACGGGTCATCATCATCACCATCATCATTGTCAGCTGTAAGAACCATGTACTCGTCGTACAGTGGTTGTAGCTGCCGCAGTTTCGTTCACCGATGATTGGGGGGGGNTGCAGGCTGGAGTTAATAAATTGGTACATAAATCTAGCACTGTCAGTGGGCTGTCAAGTAGGGGGGGTTGGAAAAGAAGCTATGCATTGAAGGCAACAGCTTGGATGCATGAGCGCCATTGAGGGCGCGACTGGGCCATGTCTGATAATGTCTCTAGCCATTGATGTGGCCCGTCTCAGGATCCCCATCCAGGAAGACGGCATGACCAGCGCAGCTGAGTTTGCTGGTAATGGTTTTTATACTTCACTGCCAAGTCACTGTTTAATCGCCTCTGGCTCTCTTACACCCTTCACGTGGTTGTGCAAAAAGAGCCCTTCGAGGAAGTTGGTCGACTGGCATACGCGGCACGTGGCCGAGCCAGCGCAACCTGTGCAGTGTGATCAGTTCATCTATCGAGGGTGAGTTATTTCTCCCGAATACCATTCGACGCGTGCATTTAACCCTAACCTATTCGCTTCTGGAAAGTGGTTTAGCTCCATCATTCTACGCCCTTCAACTCAACGACGACGGCAAGGAGACGAAAGCCATTCAAGACAAGGGCGCGCACTTTTGTAGGGCAACACAAGTTGTCATTGAGGAGTGTGGACGCGTGGGGCAGCTTTTTCAAAGCTATGTGACCGATAGCTCCGAAAGCACAGATTAAGTTCTCTTCTACCGCATATTTGGGTTACTTTTGGTTGATGTTTCTTTTGTTTAACGCCACAAAACAAAACTGAGAGGCTGCTGTACACCCGACTTTCCGTTTATGCCTTTCAAGTAAAGCTTGGTAAACCCGACAAGTGGCAGCCACTGGTGCGCTGGACTGGGTAAGCTTGGGGGATGGCCCTGCACTCATGTATCAATAGCTGAATCACTGTTAAATTTCCAAAACAAAAGTCAGGTTTTGATGTGTAGTTCAGATAACCAAGTAGCTTTAGTGGAACTTCTTGGAAAGTAAATTGGCATTTGGGACGTCTTGCAATGGGAAGCCAAAGTACACATAGGATGAACGGAAAGACATGTCCGAGGGTGGGGTCCGTCCTCCCTCATTTCAAAGTCAAGGTCTGGCTTTCGCATGCCTTGATATTTCGTTCCAACCCGGATTACTGGGAGTTCTTCTGTCATGACACCTGATTTTAGGGTTTAAAAAGTAATCAAGTTAGCCGCAAAGTTGTGAACTCAACCGTATTACTTGGTCCTACGTGTAATCCCTTCCCACATAACTGACCCCGGTCACGTGATCAATCCGAACGAGTCGTTTCGTTTCACGTCATCTACCGGGTACCCAATAGAATGCAAGTATCGATCCACCGGCTTGCCTTGTCTGGGGCCGAAGCAGTCGCAATCCGCTTAGAAAACCCGGTGATGTGCTGTCAAAAACGATTTGTCCCAGCGGCTGAGTCTGACTTGGTTGTCTGGTACGAATCAAGTGATCAAGTCACTAAACGGCCCTCTAGAATGTCTCACAGCATCATATCAGATGCGACGTGGGTTGCGCTGACAAACCATCGTCCGGGTTTCCACATTTTTTAGTTTAACCCATGATCGTCACTAAGTACTTGTTCAAACCAATGTGCAGTCTTCCGAACTGCTGCTGAAGTTAGCCGATAGTCGAAGACAACAATTATCTGTCATTGCTTATTTAAGTAATTGGCAGCCCAAAAAGACAGTACAGGAATGCGTAAAGTTGCAAAGATAACGTAACTGCATTCAGGCCCCACTAAATGAATTCACTATCGGAGTTGGCCAAAAAAACACTAGATTTCTGACTTTACCTTGAGCCATTCTTCCACGGGTTGGTCCTAGTCTCCTTGAACGCAGTTAGATACATGTAGCTTCACATTGTTACTGTAGGTGAAGAGTGGCGATAAGCCACGAAAGTAGTGTTATGAAAATAATCCACGAATGCTTGCGACGAACAGGTTTGTGTTTGCTCCAAAGCCCGTGGTTTGAAAGTACACATTTTTCTGATGAGACCTAATGGCAAAATGATTTCCGCGGGCTAGCAGTATGACCTACGGGTTTTTGGACCCCTGACACCATCAGTCGGTTCTTTTGCAACTCAACATAGATTGTAGGAGCAACAAGGGAGATGTAAGCTCCAGCAATGAACGTACATCACCTTGATCCGCCCAATCTGTGAAACCCTCACACAAGTTTGACATTCTGTATTTACAGTGGATTGACTCTTCTAAGCTCGGTCGGTTTCGAAGCTTGACAATGTTAATGGATTGCGCTAAGTTCATGTTTGCTGATGAAAAAACTTTTTAGGGGACAATCAGCGAAAAAACACAAGCAGCGTGTCCTTTTGCTCCATCGTTGTAGGATGTTTAGCTCAGCTAAACAACTGCACACCGCAGATTGTCGGACGCTGGGTATAAAACCTCACAATCGATTGCAAATGGAAAGCTCAGAGGACACACAAAAGTTAATTTCCATGCAACAACCTCTAAACGAGATAGACGACTCGTGTGACCTAATAAAATGAAGCATGCCGTCTAATCTGTGTTTCAAGGTCAACCCGGAAACAGTGACCAGCTTCAATTGTACCGTACAGCGTGTTCATCATTCATGGACGGCTTATTCATGTCGGAATGAAGGTCATTCCCGGAAACAGTGACCAGCTTCAATTGTACCGTACAGCGTGTTCATCATTCATGGACGGCTTATTCATGTCGGAATGAAGGTCATTCTTTGCAAGAGAGTTCCGACACAACTCTTTTTCGTCATTTGTTGATGACTCTCTTGACAAGCAACAATTAACGAGCATTATTTTCCACCGTTATCCTCTCCGAATTTACTCTTTAATATTTCGAAGACAATAGAAAATGAAACCACGCCAACTAAGAAGAGGAAGAAGTACATCTTTAACGAGAGATTCAGCTAGGAACCGGGTTAGCATCTAGTAAAAACCAAACTGGTATGTAAATGAGTATTCTGATTGGGTAGAAAATAGTCTATGCCTAATTCAGTCCCAGGATGGCATCACTTACGAAAGCTTCAAAGTAATGTTGAGGTGTATATATACATATACAGTATACATATGTATACATACGCATATGTATACATGTATATATGTATATGTATATATGTATATATATGTATATATGTACATATACACATTTGTATATATATATATACACATATATACATATATATATATATGCATGTGTATTTATGTATATATATACATATATATACATATATATATGCATACATAGATACATATATATATATATGCAGTATGTCCCATACATGTAGTTGTATCTATTACGTATCAGGAGGGACTCAGGAGTAGCGACACAAAAGCGTTCGGAAAACGATATAAAACTGGCCTATGAACAGGGGTTAATATGATAAAAAGCAGTTTCGACCTCTCCTACGATTGGCCTCTTATTGGAACTGACTTCCTTCTAATCTGTGTCTGGCTTTCAATGCTCCCACTATGTGTTGGCGGCTCTGCGCTTGAGGTGGGCCAAGGCGTCACTGAGGTTCTGGTAGGCAAGACTTCAACCTGTCCGTGATTTACGTTTGTACCCCATCACCCCTTTCCCCATTTCAGGTCCAATGTTGATAAGAAGCCAAAATATTCGGCGGTTGCGTTATCATTCTGCCCATTGTCAACGAAACGCGCAATACGTTAGGAACAGCCATCCTATGGATAACGACCCAGTGGGAGAACATGTCAGTCGTCCTCTTCTCCACTAGGATGTTCGATGAAAACTTTCCTCCACTGCACTGCTCACCCTTTGGTGAAACTCTCATAGTGCACTACTCATAAGGTTGCTGAAAATTCCTCAACAGTAACCTTCTTCAGCAACCTTATGAGTAGTATCGCGATGTGTCGAATACCGTAGCGACTGAAACATGAGGCGGCCTGATGCAGCACATTCAGTTGCCTGATAACATCACCAACGAGAGATTCAGCTGGGTTCCAGATGAGTCTCTCGCAAAACCAAATTTGTTTGCAAACGAGTGTATTTCGCTAAAATCTCATAGTATTACTGAGAAGAAGATGACTTTGGTCATCCGACCAGCATACATCAAATCTGAGGTACTCTTGTGGACACGAAAATAAAGAGCCCGTAATCCCTAAAGTGGAAAAAATATGTGGAATTTTGGGTGGCCCATCCTTGGAAAGACATCTGAAAGTTCATCACAGTCTAACCCAATAGCCGATTTTCACCACTGGTAACCGAGTTTACTGGGGGTGATTCTACACTCGACGAAGGAAACGATACTGCCTGACTTCGAATTCCCCTCCCTATAGGCACATTTGTTTTTAACTAGTTGTCCTGTTTCAGTCGAACGTCAACGGTCAGACTGCGACAAACAAGTCTTGTGTACAACAAACTAGAGAGATAAGCATACCTTGCAGTTTCTCCACCAGAATTTTCGTTTCAGTTTGCCAGCGCTGGCTTCAAATTGTGAGGCACCGGCTTGAAGAGCATCTGGTTGGAGGACAAATAAAAGTACGAAAGGAACAGTAAAAATGCGCCGATACATATGAGGTGGATGTACGCTGAGATATAGGAACGAAACACTGATAAGGTGAGACCCGATGGAACTTGGTGTTTGTGAACAAACGCGAAAATATCAACATTCAAAGCATCACTGAGATCACGTGACTTTGTTGACATGATTTCATTTGACCCTTATTTGATGTTTGGGACATTTTCAATCCGTCCCTGAGGTTGACGCAGCCAAACCAATTTTTTCAGTTTGCACAAAATTCTTCCGGATTCTTCAAAACGGTCAGAAGAAAAACTCGATTAATTTGGGTATTAAGAAGCACCTGCATAACGTCTCCTCCAGACTCAACTTGACACATTGTAGACGTCTTAGTTAGGCCCGTCTCGGTGCGCGTAGGTCCGTACAGGTTCGTACAGACATGACGTTTCAAGTGTGGAATTTGAGGCTGTACTAAATACTATTTTCACTTTGGAGAGTTACTACCCATCCGAGTGTGGGGCTGAACCCAAAGAGGTTACTTCATAAATGAACAAGGATCACACAGCATTTTCCTCCTTGATCACCATATCTGGAAATGTAAGATAATTGAATCATCATTTGATGCTATTAAGACAACAAGCCCATAGACTGCACCTAAATGGGAGCCAACCTAAACGATTATTTTCCGTACTCTTTTAGTCCGGAAGTCGGTCATTTGGGTCACGCATTACACAGAACAGTAACCAGCAACAGTAACAGGAGTGACCAACCGACCCGGGTTCGAATCTCACATGCGGGTATTCAAGAACTCGGAAATAAAAAGGTATGATGAGACTTCAACCAGCTGTTTATTTTCTGTGTTCTCAAATAGTCAAATGAAATTCGTCACCAGAATGAACAAGACGTGTGTTCATAAATTTTGTGAACAAAGTTTACAGTAACAACCCCACTTTCTCTCCAGGCAACCCGTCATTGTTATGTAAATATCTATCATCTGTTGGATATGAAACTGTTCTACGTATTCATAACATCATATCTGTCTGTATGTGTATATTATAGAACGACAATCTCGCCATCTCGCTATCCTGTCGCGATATGCTAACGAGGGTCGGACTTTCACAACACCACCGGCCTACCAATCGGATTGTTAGTGGTCGCTAGAAATCAAATCATACATGAAAGCAAAAAGGCAGCCGGATGAGAATGCAATCAGTGTGCAGTTTAGCCGTGCAACATACTGTTACATCATGCCTGTCTGTATTACAAAAAAAAACAAATGTCTATTCTAAAAATCCCGGCAGTAACACATGAATATGGCCGCACTGGCTGTCGTATAATCAACTCCCAGTATCGATGCTGACGGTGTACCAAGTGACGATGTTCAAACCGAAAAAAGCAGAGTTTAGGCTCGCTAGTGCGGAACAAACGAAAATCAGTTGCTCCTAGGTAGTTCGTGTTTCCGATGAAATTGTTTTATTGAATGAGACAATTGTTTAGACGTGCTGATTACCAATCAATGTATGGTCCAAAACGGAGATTTTCCAATTCAGCGGTGATGGCAAGTGGAAGTTAGCATGATCATGACGACACAACCATAAAAATCAGCGTTAACATAAGCATAGGATGTTAAATCGATATTTTTGTATTTTTTACTGGATCAAACCAACACAACACATTATGATAGGACCAATCAGAATCCAAGTGCGATGATTATCAGTGGGCAGTCAGATCACAGCCAAGAGCTGCTCTTTGTAAACTATGCAAACACAAGCACGAAGAGAGGGGCTACCCACCCAACAGTGCACTGAAGATGTCTCTTCGAACAGCCATACAGTTGATGAAAGCAAAAAGGCAGCCGGATGAGAATGCAATCAGTGTGCAGTTTAGCCGTGCAACATACTGTTACATCATGCCTGTCTGTATTACAAAAAAAAACAAATGTCTATTCTAAAAATCCCGGCAGTAACACATGAATATGGCCGCACTGGCTGTCGTATAATCAACTCCCAGTATCGATGCTGACGGTGTACCAAGTGACGATGTTCAAACCGAAAAAAGCAGAGTTTAGGCTCGCTAGTGCGGAACAAACGAAAATCAGTTGCTCCTAGGTAGTTCGTGTTTCCGATGAAATTGTTTTATTGAATGAGACAATTGTTTAGACGTGCTGATTACCAATCAATGTATGGTCCAAAACGGAGATTTTCCAATTCAGCGGTGATGGCAAGTGGAAGTTAGCATGATCATGACGACACAACCATAAAAATCAGCGTTAACATAAGCATAGGATGTTAAATCGATATTTTTGTATTTTTTACTGGATCAAACCAACACAACACATTATGATAGGACCAATCAGAATCCAAGTGCGATGATTATCAGTGGGCAGTCAGATCACAGCCAAGAGCTGCTCTTTGTAAACTATGCAAACACAAGCACGAAGAGAGGGGCTACCCACCCAACAGTGCACTGAAGATGTCTCTTCGAACAGCGACGAGATGTTTCCAAATCAATTTTAAGCTTAGTGAACTGATCAACAGCCACCTGATCAATTATCAACATATGCTGCAGTTACACTTCCATTCTTAAGTTGAGCTCGACGAACTTCATGGAACACTCTTCGAGTTCTAATGAACAGTCAGCTACTTCCAGTTGCCACTTTGGGACAATGTTTTATTCCCCGATGATATGGGAAGTTTTTGCAGCGTTCAACGGCGGTTTCGTCCTGCCAGTGTAGTCAATCCATGCTGAAAAGCCGAGGAGTACTACATAGCTGGTTTATCCTTGTTGGAAATTATCAGCAGTGCGTATCTCACTAAATTCAGAGTTTTGAATCCCAAACGTCCGACCAGATGTTGCAGACTTAACCGTTCGTCAATGAGCGGATGTTCACCAATGTGATTAGCTCTCGCGTATACAGGACACAGCAGAACCCACAATTTAATCCTCCAGTCAATACGTGGTCACATGTTGACTGACTCATCGAGTGAAGACTTCTCAGAAAAAGGTTCCACTCGTAGCCAAGCAGCTAAGTGCTTACCCACAAGCCGGAAGGTCGTAAGTTTTAAATTTCCTGAGTTTCGTTAACTGCGTACTGTTGACAGAACATCTGTGCAGTGCTTCTCGGCTTTTCAGAAAATATTAGCTTTACTGACAAGAGTCTCGTTTGAAATGTGGATTTATGTGAGAACAAACACGAAGAGAGATCGAAATACTGTTACATTCCTAATAGAACCTTATCGATCCCACAGAAGGATTATTTCGTCAAGGAACTTCAGAAATCCTAAAGTGTGTCAAAAACTCCGAAAACGTGGAACCTTCTACTCCCTAACAAAGACAGCCTTAAAACTGGTTTTCGTGACTTTTGATTTATGGTTAGTTGTGAGGATCTGGTGTGCTCAAAAGCCAAGCTTGGCTCTACTAATTAACACAATGCACATTGCTGTTGTGTCGGCGCATGCTACTGATGAAATGTGCAAGTAGTATATGGTTAGATAGTTAAAAGCGCCTGCGTCTAATCAAAGGTTGGTTCAGAATTGATTAACCGTTAAACAGTGTTCGCCCATTTTTCTTGGTAATCAGGAAACGTCCAGTAAGGTTTAGGAGAACAGCTGAAGATGCTGACTTTTTTCAGAACTCTGTGCAGCTGAGAGTACTACTTTTGTGTCTGTTGGCTTGTAACCGCTTGGTTCGTGTTGCCGAACAAACAGTTCTAGGCTTAAAGACGCTTTTCCTTTCGTTCTATTCGGAAAGCTTAATAACGGTAGCTTCCGCGCAGACGAGATGTTTCACAGCTCATGAGCCGCGTGTGGGCTCTGCATCTGGCAGGCCAAGAACACTCCTATACTATTTTGAGTGAGGCTGCACTATGAAGGGATGGCGGTGGTAATCTGTTTGGATGGCCCGATTACCCGGGTACCATGCCTTGAGAAGTAAACCACTCCACTTTCCAAAAGGATGAATCCATTTCGTTCAGCACACTAGAAAGTTCGCCACTGAATGTTGCTCCGGTTACCTAGGACTGCTTCCTGAAAGGGCATTGGCAAATCACACGCGTCTCATTCAAAGCAACTCTGGGATCCTTCTGGCAGCTTTACAGTGGACTGCCCCACCCGAATACTACCACAACTCTCACCTCACAACGCAAATTTAATCCTCTCTAAAATGGTTTACTGCAGGCAACTCCGGTTTAATCATGTTTTGGCGCAAAGTGACCGATTATTAGACCGATTATCCAGTAAGCTTTACCTTCTTTGATGCATGCAGAAATTGATTAACCTCAGCGTCCAGACATGGTAATCCAACTATGGGCTTTGCCGGCAAACATGTCTGTTGAATGAGAATCACCCCTACTGGTCTTAGATAACGTTCAAGCACAAGGAGTCTTACAAATATTCGTAAGGATGCCAAAACAAACTCTTCGACAACGCACGACCGGTTCGGCTGGTCTTGGGGCTCACCAGGCAGCAGCGGCGTTCCCAGGGTTTCAGTCAGCCTTATATTCTTCCTAAACCCAAATTACTCAAAATTTGGGTGAAACGCCCATTCGCTCAGGAATTAGGTTTCGACAGGTGATTCAACTGAATCCAGCTGAATCCCTCGTTTGTGATGGTCCAATTTAACTGAGGCATCAGGCTGCCTAATGTTTCATTTGGTACGATATTCGCAATGTAGTAACACCCTGTCGTCTGGAAGTAGCGCACCACTCGTAAGGTTTTTTGAGTACTCTTCAACAGCCCATGATAAGCATGGTAATACCAGTTTACTTGTGAATTCGGTCGGGGGGCGGGTAGTCAAGGAAATGGAAGAGACGTATGTTTGGGGGTAGGAAAAGTGACTGCAAATTCATTGTAAGGGTGCCCAGAACGTATATCAGGGCCCCCTCAAAATCGCTTATCACCGTGTAAAAACCATATTTCAAGGAGACTCGAAAAAGAACCGGGAACGTAAACGATTACCGAAATGAAATGTCATGTGGGTGTCGCGCAAAGTGAGGAATCTAGTCAAGGCACTCAGAATGGATTGTTCTTGGTAGCAGTGAACACCATGATTAGAGCAAGTGAGTAGCCAATGTTGCAACAACCTTTCTTGCCTCGGGATAAAAACAAACCCGACACGCTACGGAACGCGGAAGATTTTGGAGATCACTCAAGGACAACTTCTATGAGACAAAAGCGGGATGGCTACAGGTGGGAAAACGTTTTATGCGATAATCTTACAGTAATTCTCCTAGGTCTTCTTGATGTAACTCAAGCTGACTTCTGCAGTTACCCAGCAAAGGGAATATTTTTCTTTGTTTTCTTTTCTGAATTGCATTAGTGCGGTGTCTCAACTAACAAGAAACCTTTCCTAGTTATTGGTGCCTTTTTATCTGGTTCCCAGAAGAGGCCTAATACGGTCCAGCTTTTGAAACTTCGGGGACCGACACTTCCGAATCGCAGATCACTGCAGTTCCTCGCTAACGTTGCTACAGCAGGGCATCAAAATCCACGCTTTCTTGCAACAGTCAACGGGAAGATGTTTGAAACCGGCTGAGTGGTCTTTGGAAAGGGTATGGCAGACAGTAAATCTACTGATTATTTACCGAATCTCTGTGAGAGGTTTCTTAACTCATTTTGATCTCAAAAAGACTTTCTTCTGTTAGACAACGTAACATGCGTGCTAAAAATGCCTTCTTACCGGCATTCCACAAAGAGGCTTGCTTTGCCCTCTTGCCACTCGGTGTGGAATTTCCATTCGTCCTTTTAAATCCAGTTGCCCGTGTTCTTCGGTAATCTCCAGCTAAATGCCGAACCTGTTCCTGCGGCAATTTGTAATTGGCCATAATTTATCGAAGGGCGGGGACTTGAGCATGCTACTTACATAGCTTCCTGCTTTGCATGGCGCATTTTTTACTGAGCCCCCGAACAATCAATAAACAGCCTCTTGATATCTACTCTGTTTTAGACTGTTCATTGAACTTGCGATGGCTAGCACCAAATGCATCCGCATTGTTCCATACGAGCGAATAACCTTGAGCTGATAGAAAGGGGACGGATATGTTCGTACTTTAACTCACTCCAGTGTCATGGTAAGCGTTGGGCAAATGATATGATTGCCAGTCAACTCCGACTTGATGATAACCGGCACGGTTTCAACTATCTGTGGCAAACGGATAGAGGTCAAAGTCCCGGATTTCTGACGGAGACACAGAAGCCATCCCAGATGGATTTAACCCAAGGCTCCGTCCATGTGCAAGCGCACTCAAATTTTAGCTTAGCGTCTATTCTCTAGAAATAAGCCACAGAAGCCATCCCAGATGGATTTGAACTAAGGCTCCGTCCATGTGCAAGAGCACTCAAATTTTAGCCTAGCGTCTATTCTCTAGAAATAAAAGAGCGCTAACTAAGTGGCTACTTAGTTTGTCCCATGTAAGTAGTGCGTCAACAAGCTATTCGTAGAGATTTTTCGAGGTATTTTACGCCAGGTTTGACCAGAGACATCTGGTTCATCTCCTAATTACTCTTAAAAGGATAAGTGATACCCAGTGATATTGTTCCGTTCATGAGATAATCTGAGCTCAAGATAGCTCAACGGTCAGGGGATAGAACTGCTAGTCAGAAGGTTTGTGGTTCGAACCCAAGCTCATCTCCTCGACTATATATGTCTGGGCAAACTGGCAGATTCTCCGACTTTGAGTGGCATGAGAACTATGCCCCGGAAATCTGTTGCAGCTGGATGATTATTACTACTAGTATTATCATTATTATTACAAGACGACAGTTACACAAAGTGGGTATCGTTTACAGGAGCCCAATGTGTGCCCTTTTTGCAACCTTGTCCCAGCCTTTGACGGCAATCTTCATTTTCGGGCTGTTCAACGAGCTTGATTTCATAACTACCGCCGGATGTTCCGGAAAACTCCACGCTGTTTTTTTAATTGTATCGCTACGATCAGATCAGAGCACCATTGGGAAACGGAAAACGCAGTTATTTCACAGATTTACCGTATATCAACACATTTGTAAACCTGATGGATGCTCCAAGTCCTGATGAAGGTAATCACTGAAATATTTGCAGCCTTTCCCTGTTTTCTTCTTCAGTCTACATTCGTTTGTGTGCAGTGCACTCCTCAGCAGCCAGATACCAATGAAAGTTGCAAAGTTTCCGAGAACAGTGCTCTTAGCATTATCTGGTTTTTCTTCAATCAGTGATTTTTTTATACTGTGTTAAAACGCTGAGAATTGTTACCAACCATCAAGTGGAATACCCTGGACAAACACGCATCAGTAAAGATTTCCAAGGCAGAAACTGGGTGCCAGATTAACAACCCACCGATGCTTGCAAACTTTGATCAGAGTTTCAGAAGGGCCTGGTAAAAAATCGATAACCTTTCGCTTTTGTCACAAAAGCTGTGTCAGACCAAGCGAGTGAGTTACTCGGTTATTTTGAAGTTACATGAAAGTTACGTCCTGGTTAGATGACAAAAACATACGTCTATTACATGGTTGAACAGTTATGCTGTATAAACTGATTCTAGATGTAGAGATGCTACGTCATTTATGCAGTAAAAACTAGTCAAAACGTACTGAAGGGTACTCCAAGAAGTAAGTATTCAAGAGGTACATCAGTGCAGCATTCCTCGAATGCTGACGTGATTTGCAGTGCACAGAGTTGCACACATCATATTGTGTTTTCTTAACGGCTCAATAAGTCGTTTATGGAAGATACTCAACTGATGAACCGGTACCTGCCTCTTCGTTCAATCATTGACGGATTAGCATCCCAGCTTTTTGGCTTGCAAATGCTTAAACAAACATGGATCCAAAAAAGTAAGTTGCTGTGGCTATCACAGTAAAATTTCGATGGCCTTGACGCGTACTTATTCAGCGCTCCCACTAATAGTGGAAAAATTAAAGTAGCAATCAGAAAACGTAGGTTTGTGAGTCATTGGTTATGTGACAAAATGCTGTCAGTTCTGGTGAGTTTACTGGAAGTCGATTCATGCACAAGCCAAACTGAAGCAAAATGATTGGCGGCCCTAGTTACGTGATCCATACCAAAGCATACGCCTACTACATACGAGGTCCAGCTGCCTATCAAAGGTTTGAACCAGCAGGTGAGCTTGGGGTGGACCTGTTGGTTCGCGGCTCAAGTCCGGGCGACGTCGCCCGACCTGCTTTCGACTTTCCCGGTTAACATGTTTCTTCATAGGATGCTACTGCTTTTGCTGAGTCATATATAGCATAAAAATATGAATAACTGAGATGAAAGCAACCTAATGTACAGAGTGCGAAAAGTCCCAAATATGGATACATATCCATGATCATAGTTAAGTTTGAATCGAGATTTCTGAGAACACAAATGTCGAGTGAAGTGATGTGGGTAGACAGAAAAAGGTTGTGTGAAGAAAGGCTGGTCGATAGATGCGTTAAGGTACGTGGATACGTTTTGTGATGTTAAGATTTCCTATTTTATAATCGCCCAATGGCACATATTTCAAGTGAAAAAGCAGAGGTCTCCTGAAATAAATTATTTAACTCGTTTCATGATATTTTCTCGCTTGCATTGACGGTTCATCTTTCCTTGGTGTATACGTTTCAACCACCTTACTGGTCTTTTTTCTTGGCGTGTGCACGAATGCGATTTGAACGCGCGCGCTTCCTGGCGTGTGCACAACTAACCAATCAGAGCGCTGGTTTGTGCATGAATTGCATGGCGAGTTTACTGGTTGTTGATCCGGTTGCTTTTGATCTGTTCGCAAAGTTTGGTAACTGTGCATTGATGGTGTCTCCTAGTGTGCTGACGAAACGTTTGTAAGTCACTGGCATGCTAGCCAGCTGGAACAGACCAACAGCCGTCTAGTGCGAATCATACTGTGGCCACCGTGCGAAATCGGGAATGGTGCTTGAGAGTGACGGGTCAAGCTCATTTCAGTTGTTTATTCAAACTATCCTGCACCTCGCTTCCCCACGCACCGCACTGCTGTGCGAAACCACCTTCCGGTTAGCTGATTTTTTGCACATTCAGTAATTCTTATTATCCCTCTCGACATGAACCCACATCGATCCGAGTGGTGTCACTCCACCTGAGTCAATTGGGTGAACAGCACTCATTTGCAAATCAATTTGGTTTTGGCGGGAGACTCACCTGGAACCCAGCTAAATCCCTGGTTTATGATGCCTTTAAATAGTTTGCAACTAAGTCCGTTTCGCTAATTTTGAGCAATTTGGGTTCAGGTAAAACAAAAGGTTGACGAAAACTCGGGGACTGCGCCTATCTGATGAATCCCAAGAAGGTCGAAACCGGTCGTGGGCTGTCGAAAAATTTTCAGCAGCCTTATGAGTAGTGCATAACGTCTAGACATTCCCCATCGTTCAATCGATTCAAGAAAGACCACAAAAGTGGCGGAAGAAACCACGGTCGATTAGTTACTGTTCCTGTCTGATCCACTGGCGAGTAGTGCAAACGTCTAGACATTCCCCATCGTTCAATCGATTCAAGAAAGACCACAAAAGTGGCGGAAGAAACCACGGTCGATTAGTTACTGTTCCTGTCTGATCCACTGGCAAAGGTCGGTACGTCGCGGCTTTTTGGTGTCGCTGTGGCGCAAGAAGGCCTAACATTTTATCTAGATGACCGTAGGCAAACGTATACGACCGTACAAGTCTGGTCTTTGTCGTTTTGTCGCTTCACTAATCCCAACATCAACTCGGCGTTAATGTGTGAGAAAAGAAGGAACAGATGACGCTACAGATGACAGTCTTGAATCATTCAACGTCGGTTAGCTCTAAAAGGACAGTCAGCTCGGCAAAGTGGATTGTAATCAGAGAGTTCTGAACCGGGTGTGAAACAACATAAACGGGTCAGAATAAGCTGAACACGTCTCATACCACCGAAGTCGTTCTCATCGAAGTCCAAATGAATAACTCGCACCCTTATACGCTTCATGGGGACATCACAAGGTTAGCAAAAAGTGTGGATACAAAACACGTCATTACCTGATTGTCCAATTATGCAAAGAAGGCAGCTAGACTGTCACTGACGGTAACTGTTGTTTTCCGCTCAGTTTGAAATTACGGTATGGCGTTTCCGGTCGAATTGAAAATCCCATATGACTATGGATGCTGTTGGGAAAAATGGCTTAATTCGATTCCAACTAATAGGTAACTGCAACGATTTCGTAAAAAAGTATACGTGGCATTTGAGGGAGGTCGTAGTTTAATAGTTGGAAGTACTTTACCACAAAGTGCTTTCGTAGTTTTTCTGAGCCTAAGTCAAGTTGTAGCAATTGATGACGATGAGTTTGTGACTTGATCTATGCAATGACGTAACCGAAATTCGCTGGAAACATCTATGAAAATTCTGCACTTATAATGAAGGTTCGCAGATTTAAGTAAACCTGCACAGTGTGTGTGAATCGCAATAAAAGAAAACAATGAAAACTTGAGGGTCGTGACTTTGATTTCACTATCTGAGTATCACTACATATCACAATCGGTGCTCGAGTTAATATCACCCACCCACATAAACAATCCATCCTAAAGGGCAGCAATGCTCAGGGAACGTTTATATGGCCTTGGGGGCGAAAATATTTGTGGGCCTTGCTTGTGTCAACGTTTTGTCTTATTTACTCCGAGTAGAAATGAAAAAAATATTGACTTATTCCAACTCCGGAGCCTGCTGCAGTACTAAGGGCGTGTCAACTCTAAACGGTTGTGTTTTAAACTTGGATTTCCTGGCTACCAGTCAACCCAGGATAGCTAACTGGTCTTTTATCCTAATTTCTTCCAGTTCCCCCCAGTTGTGGATTCGAAATAGGCTATAATAGTTTCAGAAAGCACTACTTCTTAGTGCCATTTACAACAAGAACACAAGTCAGATGCATTGCTGAAATAATTCCGGGCAATATTTCATGTGTACATTGGCCGCACAAGTGACTATATGCCATTTATAATTACGCTATCTACAGTATTGTGAGCGTTCACCGTCCACTGAACATCATGGCAACTAGTCACCAGTGGAATACTGCTTTCTCTTTTGAATCCGAGTGATTCCAAGGAACAAATACATGGTATTTACAATATCCAACAAAACCTGACAGTCTTTACTGATCCAAATCAAGACACATCTGTAAAGTCAAACGCTGTCGTGAGACTCGCACTCACTCGGTAGGCTCGTGCGGATGTCCAGGAGAATGCTGGACCAACATTCATGAGAACTAAACTACCAACTTGCCAAGCACTAGCCGAAATAAGTAGTCCTGTGTTATCAGTTTACTTTGAACCACAGAAGTATAATTGGACTGAAGGATCCAACTATTACACTGTCTGAGAGCCTTCACCTCCCTCCAACGTTTTACCACGTGCTCACAAAAAATGGTGACATTCAATTCACGGAAGCCAAATCAGAAATGCGATTTGTTTCATAATCGCCATAGTCTGTGTGTGACTTGACTTAACACACTACTAATAAGGTTGCTGAAAACTGTTTGATAGCCCACAACCACTTTCGATCTTCCTGTCCGGTGGGCGTAATCCGCGGGATTTCGTCAGTCTTATACACTACTAAAAGGTTGCTGAAAACTGTTTGATAGCCCACAACCACTTTCGATCTTCCTGTCCGGTGGGCGTAATCCGCGGGATTTCGTCAGTCTTATGTTCTACGTGAAAACAAATTGGACAAAACTGTCAGCTGCACACGAGAGACTCTCTTGAGTCTAGCTGAATCTGTCGTCTATGATGGTCATATGAGTTGTACTCACATCTGTGCGAATGCTGTACCAACTGAAACATGAAGCGACCCGGTGAAGAGCACGTTCTTCCTAAAAGAGAGATTCAACTGGATTCAGTTGAGCATCTTGTGCAAGCACACAGGAGCACTTCTGCTTCAAACGGATACTATGGGCTGGCCATTCCATTGGAGTAGACGAAAAGAGGCAAAATTTGCGGCTGAATTTGCTGTGTAATCCGTGAGCGAGCTAGCTGGATTTTGAGTGAATATTTATCACGTTTGCACACGAATGTGGTTGATCAACCTATACTTTAGCTCCGGCTGAAATGCAACGTGACAAGGTAAGCTTTAACTGTTCTCAAGTTAACCTTACATGGCGCATAGTTATTATGCTCTTGCAAGCGTTTACTCTGATCCTCTTATGTTATCCAAGGCCCAAAATAAGACAGCAGCCTTGTATCCATTGGAAATAACTTGTTTTTATACGGACGTTGCATTTGTTCCTGTCTGCACTTTATCTGGAACTGTTAGCAAAATCTCGAGAAGTCTTGATCCGATGTGGGTTCAAGCGGCTGTCACTGTGTGTGTGGCCTCGGAGGCTGTGTGCACCACCTCACTCGGATAACACTAGTGTCCGTGCTGTCCAACTGCATCACGTGACTTGGCCATCAGCAGAACTCAGTCGACTGATACGTCCGGAAAATAGGAGACGTCACGATAGCGGTTGGTTGTGGTTGGCAGATGGGGGTGCTGGCTGATCAAACCGATTATTTATGCATTCATCAGAGTATTTCCCAATAACGGCAGTTTGGTGAAACCGTTTCTATCGATGTCTCCGAACCGGCTTGAACAGCTAGAGGACAAGAATATTATTGTCGGAAACATGCAAATTAAAAAATGCAAAGCAGAATGTTTGTGCCGCAATCGTGCTGAATGACCGCGTGTTATTGGGGGTAGTATGCTACGATTTTGTCAAGCTAACAATTTTGTTTAGGCATCCTGTGGTTCGAACAAATAAAACCGTCGTTCTGATCTCCACAGTTTTCCAAGTCGATTTTGATTTTTTGCACGATGGGGATGAATTGCCGGTTTATTGTGTCATTGTCACGACTTGCTGGTGGGTAGTGTCAGCAGATGCGTCGCTGCTTGTCGAGTATGTGATCGACTTACTTGCATTCGTTCGGTCGTATAAAGACCACCCCTGGGGAACTCCAAGGGTGGTCGTTCTCTTTGTATTAGGGGACAGATCTGCTGTTAATCTAGAGTTTGCGCTGTCCCTAATTGTTTGGTCGCTTACATTGTTATTGCTAAACAAATATCCCACCATTTCGACACCCCCCCCCCGAGCTTACAAATGCCTTTACTTTCCTCAGAGAGTGACGCATCAACTGTTGACGCTACGTATACGAACGACTGAAACTATTGTATACCAACGCGTTTTAACAACACAGTCGACAAACTAAAAAAAAAGAACTGACCAAATTCATTCCATTTCAGCTGGATGAGACTTTTCATTTTTGCTCTTTAGACCGGCATTCTATTGATCCTCCAACAAACTCAAGTGACCGTATTAAAATCGATTTTTTTCTGCATCCACCCGAGTGACATTCAACTTGTTTTTCAGTGAAAGAAGAACCCAAATGGGAGCAGAAGCTATTCCCATTAGCATTTGTCCTTTCTTCCAAAGCTTTGGATATATTGAGCATATATTGTATGGTTAAGTTCCACATTGCTGTCGGCGTTACCCCGAAACTTGGTAGGATCTAAATCACTGTATTACTACTGTTTTTAATTTTACTTCTCACAAAAGTTGTCTGACGTCAGAAAGGAAATTCATGGGAATAACGCGCTTGGTGTAGCAAAATTGCTGGAACTCGCTGGTGTCGCGAGCAGCTTTTTCAGTGGTGTATTGTCGGTGAGCCGCAATGACGTCAAAAGAGATTTAGTGATCTTTGGAGCACTGCCGAGTTTGTTTGGAACACCGAATCAGTAATGCTGAGGTACGTTGGATGGTTTTCGGAAGAAATAACTCGTCCACGATAGATGAACTGATCACCATGGATAAGTTGTGCTGGCTTAGTAATGTGTACGTTATGCCAGTCGGCCGATTTACTCGAAATGCTCTTTTCACTCAACCATGCAGAGGGTGGAAACTAGGCAGGGGAGGTAAAAAAAAAAAAGAATTGGCAGCGAATTGAAAAATTCATAATTGGTAAACTCAGCTGTCCTGGCTATTGCCTCGACCTTGAGACGGGACACATCAGTGGTTAGACGCTGACAGACATGGCCCAGGTGTTCCCTGAATGACGCTCATGCATCTCGGCCATAACCTTCAATGCATAACTCTCCTCTCATTCTTCCTAGTGAAAATTCCACTGACGACCTTGCATTTACGCATTGAATATGTCAGTGAGGACATAGTGTGAGAAAGCTGTGTGCGGTCAGCTTCAGACTGCGCCGTTAGCCCTAATTTTGAGGAACACGTTGTCATACTTGCTTCAAACTCCAATACGGAGGGTGAGGAGACTTAGATTTCTTCAGAATTCCATTTGTTGATCAGTCTGGAAAGAGAAACTTCATTGACGCTGTTTAGGCGTTCTTTGGTGCAATCCACGGGTTTATAAGTTACGCGCCACGGTCACACCACGGTAAGGTCTGGTCTGTTTGCTGTAGAGACCTGTGACACTACAATTGAATTGGCTCTTATTGTTTAAGGAAGGATTATGATCAAAAGGTTGGAAATGAAGGGAAAACTGATAGGCTCCGAAAAATCGCTATACTGTTCCTACAAGAACTGCTTTGCAAAAGAAAGAAAGCTATTAAAACCGCCGCACAGTGGCTCAACACTGAGTCATCTCGAGCGATATACTTATTGGAATGACAAATTAATACAATGAGAATGATTATGCAAAAGAGGGCGTCGTTAGCTGGGTGGACAACTTTCCGGTAACACTACACTGCTGCAAAAATATCCCGTTTCTATAAGTTTCAGTGCCCGCTTGTAAACTTGGACTATGTGGATGTAACACTGAAACATGGTGCTTTTATTTGACACAAATCTGCATACCTGTTTAGTTTTCACCGATTGTCAAATATTACTTGGAAACTTTGTAAGTAGCTTCACCTATGGCTGCTTTTTTATGCAAATTTTTAACCCAAACAACACCAAACCTTTGTCTCACCGTTTTGTATGGTGGATGATTTGGGGTGGGAATGATTTTACCACTGGTGATTTGCTTCTTACAAAATTGATTGGCTCCGCATCATAGCAAACGAAAAGAAGAATAGAAAGGAAAAAAGAGAAAAGAGAGAGGTT
Organism: Opisthorchis viverrini; assembly: GCF_000715545.1. Classification (NCBI taxonomy): domain Eukaryota; kingdom Metazoa; phylum Platyhelminthes; class Trematoda; order Opisthorchiida; family Opisthorchiidae; genus Opisthorchis; species Opisthorchis viverrini. Next base: position 216,381 of record NW_008751710.1, read on the forward strand.
ATGGACCAAAATTTTGTTGATTTTTGTTGTAGCTTTCCACACTTCCGAAAGTGTGATAAATTGGTGCTCTGACTCCCAATCTCTCAATGGTGATTTTGTCCTGTCAGTGGAGCCAATCTGTACTGAAGAGCAGAGGAGCTCCTCCATTCTCGTTTGGAATCATCAGCGATGAGCATTTTGTGAAACTCAGAGAGTTCTGAAAGAGCCAATCTTACTGAAGAGCAGAGGAGCTCCTCCATTCTCGTTTGGAATCATCAGCGATGAGCATTTTGTGAAACTCAGAGAGTTCTGAAACTGCCAGCTTTCGGCCAGCGGTTGAACACTTAACAAGATAGTGTGACTCAGTCAAAATGAATTGCGTTCGATTCTTGATCTCAAAAACTGGCCTCATCACTCTCTGGCTCAACAGTGAACGAAGAACTGGAGTGCTAATGGGTGCCCATCAGTAAGGCCTTTGAAAAAAGCTAATGATTTGCGATCCATACTTTCATGACTGCCAGAACTAGCCGAATTTTCGAAACATTCAACTGAGGCTGTCCACTTTTCAACCTACGTTGGGATGGGAGGCTGGTAACCCGTCAGCCTTCTCAGGCCTAAAAGTCACGGACCAACCAGAGGCATAAAATCAGAAGTGGATGAGGCAGTACACACATCCCCACAACCTTGTTCGCCTCAATTCCAAAACACAACCTCAGTCTATTTCTGAAAGGTGGATTACGCGTTATGGGTGAATTAAACTCTATAGACTCAGCCACAATAGACAGGTTAGTTCGGCGCAGTCTGCGAGGACCCGCTGAGCTCATTTCCAGAAACAAGGTTGTGTCTCGTACTTCAAGGATAGTCTTTCCCGTGAACTTATGATTACCAGGAAAGTGTCTGGCGTAATAAGTGAGAACAACTTCTGAAAACATCCGCGTTATCGTTCAAGAAGACATTAGTCTGAGTCTCACTTTGACAAATGCACCAATTTGCATGTTGAATGCTCATGAACACCTGAATACCAACTGAATCTCTCATTTATGGTATTCTTCAGCTGCGCCAATGTCGCTTTATTTTTCAGTCGATACGAGATTCGATATGTCGTAACATGCAGTATAGACTAATATACTACTCACAAGGTTTAGGGCAACAGGATAAGAATTGCGTTACTTCTATACATACATACGTACATACTCCTAAACTTATTGCATCTGATGTTTGACCCGCGTTGTCGAAAATATCACTTGAGCCAACCAACAATGATGGCTTCTTTCAGCTCTTGTTTGAAGGTGGAAGGCTAATACGCTAACAGATGTACCAGTGGATAGAGCATCCCTTCGGTAGGTAGAAGGTTGGAACCATTTTCCATGGTCTTTTCATGCATGCATGTGTACATATAATTCTGGTTCCAGTACAATTGTGGTTGGAAACATCAGCCTGCACACCCTGGTGGGGGCTTTTTCTCTACTGCCTCACCTCGTTTTCGTTTTGGGCATCGTCTGTTGGTTTTATTTTCGAAGTGCCCACGGTACGATCGCGCAATCAAAAACCGGTCTAGGAACCTTTGCTTTGTGTGCCGAACATGCCGCTGGACTGATTTTTTTGGTTATGAAACATGCGTTGGTTTGTTTTAGCTAAGACGAGGAATAACTTCACAAAATGTGTGAAACCTTTATCTGAATAGTCGTCACTGAGTCAGTATGTGACCACGTGATGTGGTTATTGTGACTGAAGGATGAGTCACGTGATATCCTAAGTGAGAGCTAATCACGCTGCTGTTCAGCCGCTTGCGGTCGAATGGTGAGGTGTTCGCCAACTAACCGGAAGGTCACGTGTTCAAAACTCTCTAAGTTTAGTGAGGTGTGCTCTACTGATAATTCCCAATAGGGAGGTGACGATGGCGGGCACTGATATCGTTGAGCAGAATGCTCCATGATTAATTAGCTTCAGATATTTACTGTTTAGCGCGATCACTGTTGGACCACATTTACGTCAGTTAACGCATATCAAATGTGGCCCTGTGAAATGTAACGGACGAAAGGCTTCACTAAAAGTTTCAGCTATCCAGTAACTGTGAGTGCAACGCAAAAAGTTTAGTACTCAGGGGAACGTTCTTCGTAAAGGAGTATGTATATCTGAGGACTTCGCTACTTTTAAGGCCAAGATTTGTGTGGAAAATCACAGAGGTTACAGCATATGGAGATGACAGTGACTTGACAGGCTTGAGTGTATGAGGCGGAATGTGTGGACCACCTATAGAATAACGTAAAGAACAGTCTTCCGTTAACAAAATGTCCCCACACTATCAACAAACTATGAGGAGATCAGAAGGAAGAATAATCTACACAAGGAGTGAAATCTCCAACTGAGGGGTCGTCATCCGAGAAGGCAGTTAACCATTACGTGACCACGTGATGTGGATTTTGCGATTGAATGGTATGATGTGACCTACTCACTTGGTTTGATCAAGCTTGTGTCACAGGCGAAACGCTGCCTAGTTAAAAACTAGCGATTATTTACCACTAACTTCTCAGTTGGTTCCAGACTTTTTCCAGTTGATTGAAAGCATTGTATCCTGTTTGAAAGGGAGTTAATCGCACTGTCGCCCACGGCAAAACTTGCATTGAAGTTGTATACGGCGTGCCAAATATGGTTTGGCTTGATCACCTCTGACCGTGAAACGAAGTGCTCTGGTCTTAAACGAACCGTGACGAATACGTGTGACGCAGTTCTGCACGGCTGAATAAGTTGTTTTCGTAAAATGGAATGACTCGTCATAATCTATGACTTTTCCGGGAAGTCTACAGAGTGGTTCTTCAGTTATTCCAATAGATCGTAAGTCAGTTCGACCATCTTCGGTCCCAAACCAGTCTGAATTGGAAAATGTCAAGACTGTGTTTGACTTACCTTCGGAGAATGTGATTTCTCTGTTGCTCACCTCTGTGCCCCTCATGTGTTTCAAATTCTTTCCTAAGTAGAAAATGCCCCTAGTGCTAAGCCTGTTGAAACTTGCCACGATCCAGGGGCCCACCAAAGAAGTTCCAGGGATATTTGAAATGATTTGGTGTACTTTGAGGCACGCGGAAGGCTCTGTGTATTATACAAATCTGACTATTGTCAATCACTTAAGGATGACTCACCAACTCAATTTGAGGACCATTGCTCATTTCCAACTGGCGCTCAGTATTCGCACTATGGGGTTGAATTCTCGAAAGGTATGACGTGTCCCTGATGGACTAAAGCAATCAAGCAATTGAGTTCAGAGCACCAATCCAAACTTTTGGGCCCCATTTAAGCATCCCGGGGTCTTAGCAAGTAAGTTTATTCTTCCTGGGAGTCATCAGTAGTGCGCATCTCACGAGGCTTCGAGTTTCGAAACCGTGATCTCCCGGGCTGTGGTTGATCAATTAAACGGTTGGCCAGGAATGGCTAAGTGTGAATGACTCGCAATTGATCAGGAAACGGCACCACTGATCATTGTGCTATGGAATCCACATCACGTGGTCATGTAGTGACTGACGCGTGACGACTCCTCATATAGAAGTTCAACCAATCGGGTGAATTTCATTCTTTCTCTAAGTTACTTGTAAACTGTTGCTAGTGTGGGGAGCATCTTTAGTTTTTTAGTGAAGCCCATCTATCCTGAGTCACAGACCTAATTTACAGAACGAAACCTTCATTAAATTTTACACATTTCTCCAAACACTCGACGATTTTTTTCTCGCCCACATGAACTCACTAGATGATTTGTCTGTTTCATCCCTTATCTCTCACTCGCACCTCTCATGGTGTTGTGAAACTCGATTTATCGTCCCACGAGCTCTCAGAATTGCCCACTTCATTCACAGCCTGTATCAACCCTTTACAGACAACAAAGAATTCTTTCTCGTTACCAACTATTCATCAGTTAGTCACATTGAAAGGACGGTATTAACTACGCGGTTAATTGCATCAGATAAAAGACATCCAAGTTGTGAACCAACTTAGACTCCTGCGTGCTTGCTGGTTGATTGCCGTCAGACAGTTTGAGAACCATGCCGCAATCCATTTTCTGATTTCGAATCTCATGCTCACTATACGCAATTATAAGAGTAAGGTGATGAAAAGTGAAGGAGTTACCTCTCAACTGCAGCTGAACTATGTACGTCATATCTAACAGTATTAATAGAGTAAACGTTTGCGAGTTTGAAATCCCAAGAAGACATGTCTCAAGAGTTGGAATGGGGAAAATTAGAAAACAAGATTACAAAATGAGTTGTATTGATTTGGTTCTTTTAACGCCAGGAATTTTCCGAACAGATGAACTTGCAGTTGACTTTCTCAAAGTGAGATGTTTTGGCCTGAGAGACCTAAAATCCAGGGGACAACTAAAGATTGCTTGGTTAAACCGTGAATAAAGATAGAATGGTGGTTTTCGAACATTTATGCATGGTTGTCTGCTCATGTTTTCCAACAAACTTTGTTTTAACAGTTCATGCGTCTAGCATGACCGGTGATTTAAGTGGTCTACCCCGTGTATAGCAACGAGGAACTATATGGTTATGAGGGTTCCTCAGCCTCCGATGATAATGATTTCTAGAACAGCTCTCAGGGAGTTGGCCTCTCCTCAGCGGAGTCCCCTCCATGTCATTTACTGCGATTCTTTCAGATTTCAATATGATTGTTTGTCTCTTATGAAATAAATGACTGTGAAGAGCACTCAACAGCTCCGATTTTCCATTGAGATGGCAGAGGGTTAGACAAAGTCCAATCTGAGCTAAATTTAGTAGCTGCGTAGACCGTTTGGAACTGCGTGTTCGGAGGGTACCACCTCAAAACGGCCCTTTTGATACGCTCGAAGCTAACAACTGACGTAGCCAAGTGCTGCTCCAATTCAAGTGTAGCCCTCCTGGAGAAATTCCTTCACGAGATCAAGCAACAATGCTCTATTCAGACTGTCCGTTCAGACTGATGCATCTTGAAAAGTATGGAGAAGCTTCGTCGTAAAATGGCACCTTTGTTTGACAAAGATATCTTCCGGAGAAAGACAGACAACGGACAGCAAAATTAGGGCGGTGTACTAAGCGTTAAGGTGAGAGGAAAAAACGATCTGCGATGACCCAAAAAACGAGGTTGATTGACATTTGTGACGGTGGAACAAAATGCAGTTGATTCCGATGCTATTTGCGCAAGGCAACAACAGTTGAGCAGTGTTTAGTCAGTATTTTTTTTCGAATAAATTATACCGATTCACCATTCAAGCCATCTTTGCGCTGTGCAACATGCGGGGGGCCAACAATTCTCGAAATAATAGGTATCAAAGCTGACGAGAAAAAGTGCAAAACGATATCACAGTCGGATGATTTTATGAACATGCTGCTCTTGACGAGTCGCATTCTGTGACAGACAAATTTTTTATGGATGGAGAATTTTGAAGCAAAGCCAGCAGAACGCATCAGAGGTGGGAAAGAGAAATTCATGCCACACTAATCAAAACAAATAGCCAATTGTCACACGAAAGTTTGAATGCAAAAACGCCTTCTGATGTCCGGCAAAAATAAGTTGGAATTTACTGTCGCAGAACCGAAAAAAACGTTTATTCTCCAAATTCACACATGTCCAAGCTGGAAGATTCTCATGAGGCTGGATTGGTCATTTTTAGACCAGCGTTTGTACTGTGCGACAAAATTTCATCAGTTAGGTATTATGCTTTATATTTGTAATGTACCACTCATAAGGTTGCCTGGAAACATAACAAACGAGAGATTCGGCTGGGTTCCACGTGAGTCTCTCTCAAAACCCAATTTGTTTGCAAATGAGTGTATTTCGCTAATTTTGTGCAATTTGGTTCCAACTAGAACATAAGGTTGATGGAAATCCGGGGACTGCGCCTACCTGATGAGCCCCAAAAAGGGGCGAAACCGGTAGTGGAAGGAAGAGCTGTTTGAACATTTTGAAATTAAAAGCAAGCGTGGCAAGAACTAAAAACCGAGGCTCGGAAATGCTGATCTCCGTCTCACTTAACAGGAAACCTGTTACATTTCTGGCGTTAAGGGACAACCGATAGGTGACGTTTCGGAGCAACTGCAATTTGTCCGACAATCACACACACATACATAGAACAGGTGCTTATGTTTGAAATTCCGGAACCTGTTAGCAGACACATGTGAATTAATGGTTATTTCTGAATCACTACACTAAGAGATTCAGACTTGGGTTGTGACGTGGCACCATCAGCAGACGCTCCTTCCATCTCGAAACCAGGTTTGGAGAATGCAGTTTTATGATTCCGGAAATCGACTGTTCTCTAGGCTTGCCAAGCAGAACGTCATGAACAAATGCGCTGAAGGCTGGTGTTCTTGGAGAGGGCCTTTTGAAGGGGTGGCGCCCAACTAAACCCATTGTGTCCTCATGCGGATCACCATCACAAACCCTGGGTTTATTTTATTAGAAAATAACCCTAGGAAAGAAATGCGTCACTTGTAGGGTGATCATATCTGTTTTAACTTTTCTCCCATGTGAGTTGGTCGACAGTAAGTTAACTGAAAAAAATTCAAACAAATTTGGCCGCATTTGAAAGCTGTTAGTCTGAAGAAAAGGGTTCATCAGAGAACAGATCTTTTATGGCTGTAGGTACAGCTATTTCTCACAACAAATCCATGGATGTAGCAAACAGAAAAAAGAAGAGAAAGAAACGGATGGGTGGGTAACAAACGAGCGATTATCAAACCGATATGAGCAGTCTCTTCTGCCAGAAGACCATTGATAAAAATTCTCGTCAAGGGAAAAAAAGGGGAAAAGATTAGCAGCTCTGCTAAAAGAAGCGATATCTCTTAAAGTTAAACATCCGTTGGCTCGTGTTGATGAAACAATTAAATGAAACCTAATTTGAAATTCACATACGTGTAGTAGGATATAAGAGAGACAGGGGCTCAGGTGATTAACTTATATTGTATGCACCAAAAAAGAGCAAAATCTGCAGTCTTAAATATTTTCAGTAGTCTGTTAGTCAGTATGATAATATGTATATTGGACATCGTACCACAAAAATATGAGGCGGCTCTCGTACATCAGATTTAAGTATAAATAATTTATAAGTGAGAGTTTCATTTATGTTTTCAGCTGAACATCGACGTCTGATTTGATGTCAATCATCATCATTGTCAGCTGTAATAACCGCGCACTCGTCGTACATTGGTTGTAGCTGCCGCAGTTTCGTTCATCGATGATTTGGGGGGAGGGGGAGGTAGCCGCGCATTGCAGGCTGGAGTTAATAAATTGGTACATAAATCCAGCACTGTCAGTGGGCTGTCAAGTAGGGGGGGTTGGAAAAGAAGCTATGCATTGAAGGCAACAGCTTCGATGCACGAGCGCCAGTGAGGGCGCGACTGGGACATGTCTGATAATGTCTCTAGCCATTGATGTGGCCCGTCTCAGGATCCCCATCCAGGAAGACGGCATGACCAGCGCAGCTGAGTTTGCTGGTAATGGTTTTTATACTTCACTGCCAAGTCACTGTTTAATCGCCTCTGGCTCTCTTACCCCCTTCACGTGGTTGTGCAAAAAGAGCCCTTCGAGGAAGTCAGTCGATTGGCATACGCAACACGTGGCCAAGCCAGCGCAACCTATGCAGTGTGATCAGTTAATCTATCGAGGATGAGTTATTTTCTCCCGAAACCACTCGACGACCTTCAGCATTGCTGGTCCGGTGCTAACACCAGATTCCGGCAATGCTCCGAAGACATCAAAGGTCAAACACTGAAAGTTTTTTGACGTTCTCGGCGCGCAGCGGCCGGGTTTCTGATTCAGATAGTAATATGCAGCGCACCGCAGCATTGTAAACTCGACCCTTGACAGAGAAGCCGATGTCACGCCTACGCCACAGGTGACGTAGGTTCGCAAAAGCTGCCCTGGCATTCCCAATCCGGATAGAAATATCATCTTTCGCCAGACCACCGGGACTGATACAGCTGCCCAGGTAAGCAAATTTGTCTACTACCTCAATCGGTTCATCCGCATGCATGAGGCTAGGGTTCGAGCCCACCCAGTCTTGCAGTAGCACTTTACACTTTGCAGGTGTGAAGCGCATGCCAAACCGCGAGGCTGATGGATCTTTGAGCTGGAGATATCTCCATGATTAAGGCAGGAAGGTCCGTGGTTCAAACCCAACCTCAACATCTCGATTGCTCTTGTCTTGGTTTGGGCAAGCTGGCAGTATTCCAGCTCTCGTGCCTCCTGCCGTTGGCATGTCAGCTAGGGTACTAGGGATGACCTTATTTTCACTGATGCAACTTCGGGGGTCGAGCCCGGAAGAACTATATATCTATCGGACTGTTAAGACATTGTCACGAGCCTATACAATAGCAAAGAAAAGAACATTTCTGCCGGTAACCGATAAGTGTTCACCGAAAAGCTTTCCTTAGTCGAAAACAGAGTAGCAGTGTGTTGAAGTTCTAGTTGCGACTTCTTCCTCGATGAAATATCTATCAGGTTATTTTCACAAAGAGATGCATCTCAAAGTGATCAATTAGTTCAATTCAGGTTTTTCGTGCGAAGCACTGTGACACGTTGCCCCATGAAAATGAGCAAATATTAGTCTGAGCAGTCCTAGACCATGTCTAGACGTAACATAGTACTCATAAGGCTGCTGAAAATATTTCGATAGCCCCCGGCCAGCTTCGTCTTTCTTTAGGCTCGTCAGATAGGTGCGGTCTCCAAATTTCCGTCAAATTTACTTTCTTCTTGAACTTATATTGTGCACAGTTGACGAAATACATCCGTTTACAGTTAAAGGTTAGGCTGTCAAAGAATTTCCAGCGGATTGGTGAATAGTGTATTGCGTCAAGACAAGAACTTATTGCGATATCTGAAATATCGTACCAAGTGAAACATGAGACGGTCTGGCGTGAGACATTCTGTTGAAGCGGACCATTAAAAACGGAATATTCAGCTGAATTCAGTTAGATCTGCTGTCAAAACCAAACCGATGTGCAAATGAGAATGTCTGCCACAATCCTCGACTTATTCTGTTAAGAACAGCAAGGTTAACCAAAGCGTACGTGAGAACCACAGCTTGGCAACACTGAATGTCATTCGATGATAGTCCGCTAGAACTTTTCTCCGTATTTATACAACGATGGTGATTTTGTTGCAAGTTATTTTGGACAACTAAACAAGTTTACTTCAGATTTGTCCCAAAAACGTTGATTTAAGCTTGAATTTATGGTATAGGAACGGAAACTAGCTAAGAATGCATTGCCACCAGGTAAAATTCTATGTGACAAGACCATTTTTGGTGAATGATGATTTTTGACAAACTCCGCTTATTTCCCAAAATCAACGGGTTAGAGTTAGAACCAAGTTCAACAAACCCAACTGGGTGTGGTCATATATTGTCCCCGGAGAAATTGGTGAATTTGTCATCTTGGAGCATATCGCCACCCCCTGGAATGAGTTAAATAACTGGGTTTAGTAGACGTCAAAAACTAGAAAGGATAGGCAAGAATCACTAGGTATCACAAAAACGCCACCATTGGAGTCAAGTGGATAGGTAACCAATCACGCAACTTGACAAAACTGAGACAAAAACGACTGCACTAGCGTTCAGGTTTTTTTTGAATCTAAATTCAAAATTTTAAATTTAAGAGTGCGCAAAATCCTTGAGAGAACGGTGTTTGGGGCCATAAAATGGAAAGTGCAGCGTTGGGCAGATATGAGTTGGGTATTACCTTGTCAAATACTTTCTTTGCTCTTGTCTTGGTTTGGGCAAGCTGGCAGTATTCCAGCTCTCGTGCCTCCTGCCGTTGGCATGTCAGCTAGGGTACTAGGGATGACCTTATTTTCACTGATGCAACTTCGGGGGTCGAGCCCGGAAGAACTATATATCTATCGGACTGTTAAGACATTGTCACGAGCCTATACAATAGCAAAGAAAAGAACATTTCTGCCGGTAACCGATAAGTGTTCACCGAAAAGCTTTCCTTAGTCGAAAACAGAGTAGCAGTGTGTTGAAGTTCTAGTTGCGACTTCTTCCTCGATGAAATATCTATCAGGTTATTTTCACAAAGAGATGCATCTCAAAGTGATCAATTAGTTCAATTCAGGTTTTTCGTGCGAAGCACTGTGACACGTTGCCCCATGAAAATGAGCAAATATTAGTCTGAGCAGTCCTAGACCATGTCTAGACGTAACATAGTACTCATAAGGCTGCTGAAAATATTTCGATAGCCCCCGGCCAGTTTCGTCTTTCTTTAGGCTCATCAGATAGGTGCGGTCTCCAAATTTCCGTCAAATTTACTTTCTTCTTGAACTTATATTGTGCACAGTTGACGAAATACATCCGTTTACAGTTAAAGGTTAGGCTGTCAAAGAATTTCCAGCGGATTGGTGAATAGTGTATTGCGTCAAGACAAGAACTTATTGCGATATCTGAAATATCGTACCAAGTGAAACATGAGACGGTCTGGCGTGAGACATTCTGTTGAAGCGGACCATTAAAAACGGAATATTCAGCTGAATTCAGTTAGATCTGCTGTCAAAACCAAACCGATGTGCAAATGAGAATGTCTGCCACAATCCTCGACTTATTCTGTTAAGAACAGCAAGGTTAACCAAAGCGTACGTGAGAACCACAGCTTGGCAACACTGAATGTCATTCGATGATAGTCCGCTAGAACTTTTCTCCGTATTTATACAACGATGGTGATTTTGTTGCAAGTTATTTTGGACAACTAAACAAGTTTACTTCAGATTTGTCCCAAAAACGTTGATTTAAGCTTGAATTTATGGTATAGGAACGGAAACTAGCTAAGAATGCATTGCCACCAGGTAAAATTCTATGTGACAAGACCATTTTTGGTGAATGATGATTTTTGACAAACTCCGCTTATTTCCCAAAATCAACGGGTTAGAGTTAGAACCAAGTTCAACAAACCCAACTGGGTGTGGTCATATATTGTCCCCGGAGAAATTGGTGAATTTGTCATCTTGGAGCATATCGCCACCCCCTGGAATGAGTTAAATAACTGGGTTTAGTAGACGTCAAAAACTAGAAAGGATAGGCAAGAATCACTAGGTATCACAAAAACGCCACCATTGGAGTCAAGTGGATAGGTAACCAATCACGCAACTTGACAAAACTGAGACAAAAACGACTGCACTAGCGTTCAGGTTTTTTTTGAATCTAAATTCAAAATTTTAAATTTAAGAGTGCGCAAAATCCTTGAGAGAACGGTGTTTGGGGCCATAAAATGGAAAGTGCAGCGTTGGGCAGATATGAGTTGGGTATTACCTTGTCAAATACTTTCTGGGGGGGGATGTGTGCGCCTTCTGATCACCAATTAGACAGTTTGGCTAGAAACTGATAGCGTAAATTCAACTGGATATATTTTCAAAAGGTTCGAGCTTAAGGCGGAGAGTGAGGAACCATCGGCAGCTGTTTACTTCGTGAGGTGTTCTTTCATTTGTTTTTTTGTTCACTATAATACAAGCTGCCAAACTCCTGATTTGCGTGTGGAGAAGACACTGAGAAGAGTGCCGCATCGGACAGACGAGGGCAGTTCATGCGTATGAGGACAAGAGGCAAGCAACCTATCAACGCCTTAACACACGTTCATCATCAAAATGCCTTTCACCAAGTCAGTTTACTTTCTGCTCCCACTTCCCTGACATAGTCTACCCCTTACTTGGTCAAAGAAGGAAGTGTACAAGAGATGCAACACACTAAATGCCCATCACTCTGATTGTGCAGGGTTGGCCCCTCTTGTGAGAACTTCTTGCAAGAATTTGAGATGTATTGCGATAGCTAATAGGATTGGCACGTGGCAAAGCATAGATTTCTTAGACGAAAATGGCAAAAACAACACGGAGGTCATGTTCCCCACATTCAGACTCGCCAAATTTACGCGCTTCTATGAAGAGACAGATGTGCAGTTACCAGTTATCACTTGGTTCTATTCTATCGACGTCAGTTCCGTGTAAAATGGCCACAACCACATATTTACCCGCTCCCCAGACCGGTTTCTGTAAGACAATACCAATATAATTCAACTTCTCATCATGCGTAAACGTACACCAAATGCGAGGTCAACAAGCAAATTCAAAACACAACCACATGGAGGAACCTGGTTATGACACTGAGTCGTATCCGCCCACTCTCTAAAGCCCACCACCAAGACAGTGGGGCTGATACCGGAGTAAATGATCAGATGGTAGCTACTTTCCCGTCACATTATCGTCTAGACTTTTGCATTTCAGTAGATAGCTTACCAATAGTGTGCGTTATGAAGCCATTTTGGTATTAACAGGGTCATAGGCGGTTGTTTTATTTGTTACCCTGCCGCGGTCAAACTTCTTGTGTTGGCTAGGGGGCAACAATATGCTGAAACAGACTGCGGTTATCCCAATATTTTTCAAAGTGTAGACAGGTAAGATTGCTTGCGGTGACCACGTTCCTGGTGGTACTTCTTTCGGAGGACACACGATGTCATCAAATCGGATTTGCCCATTTGAATCGATTCGGCTGAAACTCATGTCGATTAATGTGATTCATTTTTTCTTTAAAGAGCATCTTCCTCAAAAGAATTTATCGATTTCAAAACTTTTGTGAAATACCTCCAGCACAACAACAGAATCCCCTGGGAATAACTTGAATGCTTCCAAACACTGCGTGGTTGGTCCAACCAACGGGGTTTTTGGATACAGGACCTTTTAAACTTTAGTGAATTTTGTCCGGAGCCGTTCTCTTCCTGTATGGGACGAACTGAATAAAGAGTTTCTTTAGGTGATGAAATGAAGCACTTTTCAATTGCGCTTTGCTTGTTTGAATTGCCGTACTGGTGACAGATCCCAATGGGGAAGGGAGGTGTACGTGATTAGCATTGTGAACAGCCAGAACCAAAGGTGCTTGAGGAGCAACACTGAGACGTGAAAATGAAAATACTGAGTTTTAACCCTTTTTTTAAGCTCACATGGGTCTTTCCCAAGTTGACTACTGAGAACACCAGGAGAGTAGTATGAAATGACGGAGGACAAATAGGATAACGTAGAGACTTGAAGACTACCAAAGCTGTGTAGCTTACCCACATGCGGAGAGAATTTTCCAGGATTTAGGAGAAAACTGTTCCAAATTAAGCAGCTCAATTAAAAACGAATTATTTGAAACACTCGGAGTAACTGAACACACGTACAGTTGTGGAGGGGCACTCTGTAGCAATGACGGGGCGACACTACAGCGTCGCTTCAACAAATTTGGAGGGATTAGCTGCAGTTTTATTCTCTGGGAAGAAAGAATATTGATCACATAAAGATAGTGAACATCGGTGCTGCCGTTCCAACCCCATACAGCGGGACCGAGAGGAAAAATAATCAGCTAGCCAGCAGAACGAGGAAGCAGAGTAGCGGGCGGAATGTAACTTACATGAAAGGAGTGTCTGGCCCTGGTGGCGAATGAAAAAGATAACTCGTGAAAGTTGCATTTAATTATAGATTTATTTCTGTCTAGAGACGGTGCAATGAACTAAAAACGGATTTCCTTTGTGGACACATTAGAAAGAAGTTTTGGAAATAGAGGGGTGAATTAGAGTATCGTACCGAACTGCCTTCCTCATAAATTCTACTAGGAACTGAAGAATAAGCAATGGGAGATGTTTTTGAATCGCTTCAGGAGAAGGCCCAATGAAGAAGGTGCTTTGAAGTTCGGGTAGGGAGAAACTGAAAAAAATGCGTTGATTACGCCCAACAGATTCACACTCGTTTGTACAGTACTGGAATAGATGAGGCGTGTAAATTAGAGACTGTCGAAACTCAATGGGTATGTCGTATATAGAGGGCATGGGTTTGCTCAAGGACAAAATGACCACCTGTTTATGGGCGCATCTGCATGCGGAAGCTTCAACAGAATTAAAATGTAAAGGGAACTACACAGTTTGTGGGAGGTTCGTGATTAAGAATCAGGTCCGTTAGTTGTCAAGTACGTTAGCCATTTACATCCCATTTCTGGCTTACTTCTGGAACAGGCAAAGGAGACTCGAGAAAAAAGGAAAAGCCTTGGGGCTGACTCTTGAAATTGATATATCATAACGGACAATAAGATTGGAAACAAAAAAGTAAACAGATCAAATTATGTCCTCTTCAAGTGCATTTTCGATTCTGGAATATCATTAACGCGAGATACAGTCCAGCCATCGGTTCCTCAGTAGTTTACCTTGGTATAAAATTTGAACACAGTTTTGAGTCTTGCTACCCATTTTGTCGCTTTTTTGACAGCTAATCTTACCAGCCGTGAGCTTTGGTTTACCTTATACTCCCAGTCTCCTCCTAGCACGGCTAGTCACGTGTTCGACAAATACCTCTGGGACGGATTCAGCGAAAAGCCGTATGTTCGGAGGGAATTCGCGAATACAAGCCACATACGAAGTTCATGTTGCGAACAACGGTGGGGAAAAAAGTGTGTTGCCTCTATATTTGTAATGCATTACTCATAAGGTTGCTGAAAATTCGTCGACAGCCCACGACCGGTATTGTCCTTCTTGGGACTCATCAGGTAGGCGCCCCTATCTGGCTCTATTTCTGGTTGACGAATGGAGTGTACTGGATTATTTCACAATCAAGCCAGGTCTTGGAAACGGCCTAGCTAAAGAGAACTCGGGGCGAACTTACTCGGTGGAATGCTTGTGGTTCGAACCCGACCCCCGGGTATCTTGACCGCTGCTGTCTAGGATTGGGCAACCTGTCAGCCCTAATGCATCCTTTCGGTGGCATGCAGGCTATTCACTGGAAAGGTGTTACACCTGAACGATTAGATTTTCATTGTTATTCCACTCGTAGACCAGAACAGGTTAGAATGAAGGATATGAACTTTGGGCTCTGAGTTATGCGTTTGTGCTGGATGACAGCCGCGGTCTTACTGATCGTGACCTCCTCATAGGTAGTCGGTTTATTCCCTGAAAGGTAATTGTTGTGTAGTCAACTTAGGTCAAATGTGAAGTAAATCAAACTGAGTTGAACTGCTCCAAATGGCACTCAGGGAAACTCGACTGTGTTCACATGTCCTGTCCGACAATTAGTTATCAGTTCACTGCTTTCGTGGTTAATGTCTAGAGTCTTTTGTGGTTGCCATGGTAACTCCGACAGAAACGCTATCTTGTGAAATTACTTTAGCAATATACACACTCCTATGAACTTATTTTCGGATAGTCATTTCAGCATTTGTATGCTGCGAAATGACACAAGTCTGGAACATTTTTTGGTTTTACAGCAGTAAAGGATGCACCTGCCTCACAAACAAGACTAGCTTTCAGGAAAAGAGAAGGGGTAGGTGACAGAAGCAAATAGCAATACTCGGTTTCCTTTTGTTCGCAAATAGAAGATAATACGATGATGAATTTTCTAGACAAGACATGCTACTCCATGGGTTGCTAAGGAACGGTTGACATCCCAAAACCAGTTACACCACCGGCTTATCAAGGAGACGCAGTCGCTGAGATTACGGCAATCTTTTATTCTATTTGAAAACCGAAATGTGCGTAGTGAGAGAAAAACGCAATGGTTTAGTTGAGGCTTTAATTGACAACAACTTGGTTTGCAAGTAAGTGCATGTCGGCGGTCACGAAGGGACTCCTCACTGGAAAAGTCTTTCTTTAAGGGCCACGACGTACAGCACCTTCCTCACCGCGCCGTCCATTAACTTACATACGAGGATGCAAACCAAGGGTCTTGCTCACAATTCTCGTTACTGCAGATCTGCTCAGGTATTAGAAAAAACGTCAAAAATGTTCACAAAAGCCTTTTCTGATGCAAAATTTCCGGCTGAATTAAATGAATTAATCCATTATCCATGTGTCATGAACGACAAGTTTTTGCACAACGTTTTCTAGCCACAAGGTTATAGGATAGCCACACTTCTATTCCCGCTAAAACGAACTGGAATACTGACAGGTCTTATCGGAACTCGAACCCAACATCGGTTTGAATAAAGTGCCTGTCGATAAAGTCTTGAGGATTTCGACAAATACTCTCATTTGCCCAGGAAGTAGGTTTCTCGACAGGAGACTCAACTGAATTCAGCTAAATCTTTCGGTTATGATGGTCCGCTCCAACTGAATGTAACCCCTCAGCAACCTCATGAATAGTGCGTTACGTCTAGCCTGATCATTTCACTCCGGAATCCTTGGGAATTGATTGTATTTGCTTCCAACAAGTATTCGTACTTCAAGCCAGTTAATAACCTACTCAAGTAACCTAGTACATGTTCACATGATTCTACAATTGTGTCACGTGTTGTTGCTCTGGGCTAGTTATTTCGAAGTCTGCACGAGACGTCAAAAAGTCAATGACTGGTAATAAAGAGGGTGTAATTTTGTATTTTTGTATTTAAATACCTCACAATTTAGGGTCAGTCCTGGTGACAAGGAATCTAAACAAACTAATCAGTTTTAATAATTGCGTCGATCTGAATTTTTTCGACTGACAAAAGTGATAATAATGCACATTTAGAAATGAAAATCTGTTGAAATCTAAAGAAATCATTCGCCTGTAACACCCCTTTAGTGCCTCGGTGCCAAGAAAAGCAGGTTGCCAAAAGTTACCTAGACAGGAGCAGTCGAGATACCGGGTTCGGGTTCGAATCACGGACCTTGCGGTCAGTAAGCTCACACCAAGAGTTTACACCCACCTTTACTTCCAGAAAATTACACCGGTTAATCTTTGTGGTAGTTCTGCGAGTTTTTTTAGTAGAACAACGAAATTAGCAAAGAATTCACAACAGTTTCGTAACCAACGTCATCCCGAAGCGTACCGGTGATCAAATTTAGAAAGAGCTCACCACATGTCTTTTTGATGGCAAAGCGAGCAGATCAATCGCTGATTTTAACGCCATCACCAACCCCTACAAAAACTATCTACATAAAAGCAAAATGGATTATTCAGTCGGGTCCGTTAGTCATAACCGCAGAACTTTGTGTTTCCCAGAGTGACTGAGGCTTGAAACTACCAGAAACGTCATAAAAGTTAACAGACCTATTCGAGACATCTGCACTTCCGCGCAAATATGAACCCGTCAGTGCGCACAAATGCCACACCAAGTTCCGCCACGTGCGTAAAATACCAAAGGTTATCTGAGGGCTAACATCATTCCGCTAAGCTGAGACCTGGGATTTCGATTGGATGAAAACTTCATGCTGTGGTTGGGAGAGACGTAACCACGCCTCCAGGTTAGAAGATCACTACCGCATCCTTGGAACCTCCTTGGATTTGTGTTAGAACCCAATTCTAAAATATCGGTTTCCATCACTTGTTTTTCTTATAGCCAAAAGCTGGTTGTAGTGCATTTTCAGGCAGCACAAATTCTTTGCTGGAGTGGTTAACTACTACCCTGAGCATACGTACTGTCACACAGCTTTCAAGATGTTGAAATATGGCGAAGAAGCGATTGCGCACTTCGGAGAGGAAAGCACAGGTGGCAGACCTGACAGCTTTGATCCCATTAACCAGAAGGGAGATATCACGTGACGTTTGGTCGATAAAGTAATCATAACTTGTTCGGACAACAAGCTGAGGCCGGAGCTCAAGCGACGAGAGGGTGTATTCATCCAGAAAGAATAACCAGTCCGCCATGTCAGTGACATCCAGATCAGGATTCATGTTATTTTAGAACAAACCGACTTGCCGTTCAACGATAGCCCTGTAGTCGAAGTGATAACACGGGGTCCGAACGTATTTTGAAGCGACCTACGCAGTGGTAAAAATGCGACTAAAGTTCGTTTTTGTATCCACTCATTCGAATGGCATCATAGATAAGGTGCACAACAAAATGACTTCCGAGAGACTCGGTGACCAGTGTCCAGCCTGGTGAACTGGTGGTTCAGTTCACTGGACATGCGTTTGATCATTCCCAACTTGGCCTTTCGAGTGGTCGACCGAGTCCCGGCAAATCACTCAAAATTTACGTCCACCTTTATTCTTTTTTTCACAGCAAGGCTTTCAAATAAATCATCGTTGTATTGCAGCGAAGCATCGGTGTTGAACACCGATGTCATGCTGTCGATGATGACGATGATCATGACGATGATGAGTTCAGACTTCGACAGTCATTGATACGAGGCACTGGTTTCCACTAGACCTTTCGAACTGAGCATAAAGCATCTTATTCCACTATGTACTGTTGGTGTAACAAAGTCCTTGAGAATAACCCGGCTGCGTAGAACGGATAAAGGTAAGGTGTGAAGACAGAAGCTATGAACTACTCACAAGGTTGCTGAAAACTCTTCGACAGCCCACGACCGGTTTCGCCCTTCTTGGGGCTCATCAGGTAGGCGCAGTCCCCGAGTTTCCGTCGACCTTATGTTCTACTTGAACCCAAATTGAATTTTCAAGAAGTACACTAATTTGCGAATCAATTTGTTTTTCACGAGAGACTCAGTTGAATCTCTCGTTTATGATATTTAGTTGTAGATTCAGCTGAGTCTCTCGTGAAAACCAAATTGATTTGCAAATGAGTGTATTTCTTGAAGAAGCTATGAACGTTCAGGAAGCTAGAGTGTAAACAACAGATCAAGTTTAATCAATGAATAGAGAGCCACATGATTCGTATATGGGAAAATGAGGGTGTAGGAAGTATTAGCTGGAGACTACGAATAAGAAGAAGGGGCGGGGAAAACGTTCCGTCAGTTCATTTTACCAGGGTACAGAGAATGCCAAAACCATCTCTTTTTCAATTGGAACAGTTTAAGTCGCCTAGTTATAAGAATCTCTGCCTGAGTTAAGACGCCAGTCGTTTAGGGCAACCGACCATCCGGAACTCCAGCACGACCGGTTTGTAGAAGATGTTTTGTTATAGACGTCCTCGACCACTTGTCAGTGGCTCTAAGAAGCCATTTTTCTAAATGCTTCGAAGCGCACCCAACTTAAAGTCGGGCAGCCAAGTTCTGTATAAAAAATCGTTCGGCTGACGATCACACAGGCAAAATAATGCTTGTTTACCATCACTCTGGCCCAGAAAATATACCCAGTGTTTACTTTGCCTTAATTTGGGCAACGTTTCGCTTTTAACACAGAAGCTTCATCAGGCCAGCTGAGCAGGTCACCATATTGGTCAGGTTTTAAGGCAGTAAGACGTTTTCATAGTAGCCCACTAGATCAGTCTTGAGTGTCCATTACTGGCTCTAGTCATTTAATGAGGTTGCCAAACCTTCCGCTGACGGGTTGGAGGAGTTTCAAATTAGCTCCGATAAAGTTTGGTCCCTTAATCTTCCATTTCAAGGTACTTCAACTGATGATTCACTGCAAGTGTCACTAGTAGATTTCGTTGGTCTTCGTGGGCTTGTGAGTGGGGGAGGAAAGGTGGGTGAGGTCAAGTGGAGTTCAGAAAATGACCACTACTCTGCATACCAACACGTGTCAGCTTGACTGATCCAAAACCGTTTCCCGCAGGCTTGCCAGCTCCATGCCTTCTATTCTTGACGATTTCTACCGCCTCGACTATCAGTCTCTGTGGCTTGGATTGTAGTCCGTGCCTCGAAACCTCAACATTTTCTAAGTCTATTTTGTGTCCCGTGTCCAGTGCGTGTTCCGCAAACGCCGAGTCTTTCAGTAACGCTTGGTATTCATCCGCCTTTCTCGGCGGCCTGTTTATCTTTCTACTATGCCCTCGGATTCTGGTGTGTAGTTCCCCGGACGTCTGTCCTATATAGACCTTGTTGCAGTCGTTACACTTAATTGTGTAGACACAGTCCTTAGTTCTGTTTGCCGGGAGGCGATTCTTCAATTGCACCAGTGCAGAGCTCAGGGAATGGCTTGGGACCGCTGTTATTCCACGTAAAGCAGGAACATCGGAGGACATCCGAATAATTCGAAACACGACTAACATAAGAGTAGCTTTCCAGAGAGGGAACACTCAGAGGGGGAACACACGCAGATAAACAGGCCACTGAGAAAGACGGATGAATACCAAGCGTTACTGAAAGACTCGGCGATTGCGGAACA
>NW_008751710.1:236611-238169 GCF_000715545.1 Opisthorchis viverrini
AACAAACCAAACCCGATCAGGATTAATTCAAAACTCTCCCAATCCACCAAAGCAATATTTTGGCAACCAAACTAACCGACAGGAGCCGTTAATTGACACTCAACACTGATCTGGTGTGATAATCTGAAGAGAACTTACTGACTGGTTCCCCGTCTGTCTCATAATTTGGCCGATTTGGTGATCTGTTCACTTGGCCTGGGGAAGCTTTTGTGTCAAAAGCGAAACGTTGTCCAAATGAAAACTACCGAAGAGTTTTCAGCAACCTTGTGAGTAGTTTCCTTTATGAAAACTGCCGATTGTTTACCAGGCTCTTCTGAAGCGATTTTCTAAGTCTATTTTGTGTCTCGTGTCCGGCAGCAATTACCAAGTCAAAAACGACCTAGTGTACTAATATGAAGATGTCTTGCTAATTGTTTCTCCGTCTGCCTTTAGACCTGACCAACTTTATGAGCTGCTCACCTGGCGTGATGAAACTTTGTGTCAGAAGCAGAACGCTGCAGGACACACTGAATTATTCTCGACAGACTACTATCACTCGAGGGGCCAGTCAACGCCGGTTGAAGTAACGTAAACTACATGGCTGAAGAATGGGTTATATTCTGTTCAACTGACCACAGAAAACACTGGATGGGATCAAGCACAAACCTCAGGATTTCAGACCAGTCACATGATGTGGTACACAAATTTGTCCACTTGGGCAATTGTATGAATGCCGGTGGACTGGCTGGAGAAAAAACGACTTCTTGAATCGAGAAGGTAATGGCAGCTTTTGCCAACCTCCATACCTATGGCGGCGATGTGACGCCATTTTGTCTGACAAGGGCAGAGTTTAGACTGCGGCAGTGTGATTCATTTTGCTTTATGGGCCGGAAACAAAACCTCTACACCCAGAGGACATAGAAAAGCTGACAGTATCTAACCATCTGTGCCTCCGAAGCATTGGTCGGGTCAGGTGGGAACATTGGATTAGTGATGCTGAGGTATGACAGATAAATGTAGGAAGAAAGAACTTTTTCGCGGCAGATGAATTGCTCGTCCTTCAGAGGTTACACTGTTTAGGACATATACTCCACATGTTAGAGGATCGTCCGCCTAGCACTGCTCTTTCGTCCAGCCCTGCTCCGAGTGGAAGCGACTGAAAATGAACAGTCTATGACCTGGCAACGAAGTAGGGAAACACTAACAAGTAAACTGAGTCGAGTCGATAGCTTCCACCTTCTTTGCTGAGGACCTCGGGACTCAACTCACCAGTCGTTGGTAACACAGTCGGACAATCGCGCAGTCAGTGGCGCTCATGGATCAAAGCTATCGCCCTCATTGCTTGACTGTATCTCTCACGCTCTTGCATCATCCGCCGATCGAAGCCGAAACCAACCTATTCTTGGTACACGGTTTATACCTGATAAACTCGACTGACTGACTGATAGGAGACACACGTGACCGATTGAAATGGTTTCGTCAGATAACCAGAAAACTGAGGGTACGAGCCTTCCTACAGATTCACCATCTTCAGCAAAGGAATGAGAACAATATGAGGCCTTTTGGCTTTCCGCTTTTT